>NW_009223895.1:12298-23843 GCF_000690835.1 Fulmarus glacialis | reverse complement strand
TCTTAAAAGAGCGTCCACTATACTTACATTTGATAAATACAGTAGTACCTGGGGACATGTTCATTTTCTAAATTCCTGTGATGGTGTTCTGATATCCACCACTTCCTCCCTGGAAGAGCACACAACCAGGGCATGATACAACAATCGCCATCTTACAGGAAACCAGAGAAGGAATGGCCATAAAGAGAACTCACTGGAGTATCTTTTCGACCTGCTTTTTCAGGCTGAGTTTTACGTGTTTAAAATTTCCAGGTATAATTTCCCTTAAAAATGTTATTTTTAGTCTATGCAGGTTTGTACTAGTAGAAGGGAAAAGAAGTTGTGGGTCTTTGAGAAGTAAATGAGGCCATTGTGCTAGATTAACACACAGAAGCTTTTTTCTCCTTTCTAACTTCACTGTCCTAGCAGGACTTTTAAATTAACACCCCCAGGAGTGCACCTTACAGATCCCGAAACCATTGTGCAAAAAGAAAAATGAGTATCAGTTCTGCTCTCACCTGCCAAACAGCTGATGAGAAATTTGCAAGTCAACAAGTGTCATTATTTCCATTCAGGTCACTACGGTACTGTTTAATGAGCAAGAATTCACTATAATCCTATTTTTCCTGAAAGAGTAGGCCACCTTTTACAACCTTTAAGCAAAGAAATAAACTTCCATTGACTCTGTAATGAATTAATGGGAGTTTTATCTCCATGAGGCCTAACCTGCCGCAGGACTGTCAACCAGGAACTTAAAGAAGCTTTGTATATCCCTATTTATACACCTAAGTAAGCAGACTAAATATAATGCAGAACTTAGGGAGCCTGTTTCTGAAAGAGCTGATCCTTACGCACAAGAGCTTGGGGATTAACATTGCCCAATGTTTTCCAGTTAACAGGACTAGGCTTCTCAGTTCTCAGAGTCCAGCAAAACTGCTGACATAGTTGGCTGACACATTTCCAGGATCAGGTGGTGGAAAAAGAGGTCACAGCAGAAGCAGTTACTATAAAGACAAGCCAGGGAAATGTTTCCATCTCATTTATCTATTCCCTGGGTCTAAACATTAAATGCTGTTACCAATCAGAGAAGGTTTTTGTTTCCTCCTGTCCTCCTCTGCAGTTTACATACTGTTCAAACAATGATGTTACACTATTTACCTCATGCCACAATCTGGGGCCCCTATAGCTTCCCTACCTTCCCTTCCTAAGGCTTTCTGGAAGGCTTCTCCTAGCGGGAGGGATGTGTACAGTCACCACATGTTGAACATGTTTACTACCTTGGCCCGTCAAGAGTTGGACCCACACTTGATCCAAATCTGCTAGGCTTCTAAAGGTTGCAAGCCATCTATGACGTAATGGAGCGTGGACTTGGAGACAGCTTGTTCTCACCCGATCATGTTGGTCTCTCACCAACAGATCTATTTTATCTTTACATACGTACTTCTTAGACATATCAAAAGGATGGTAATTTTGTGGGCTGGGGGACTATAAGAAGCCAGGAATTAATTTAACCAGAAAACCAGTTCTATTAGTGTATTGTTTTTATAAGCACATCTTAGGCAGAACAACATTTCAATTTATTGTTTTGGTTAAAAAAGACTGCTTATTAATGCCAATTTCGCTTTAAGGCTCTGAATTAAAAACAAATCACTCATTTTTTCCTCTTTCTAATCCTTGAAGTTTCAAGATGCAAGTGGCTTGTCAGAGGCCATTCCAAACCCAAGAACAGTTTGAGGAATAACATATAACAAAGTTTCTTGCAGGCAACTTTTTTTTACTCCAGGCAGCTGCTGCAGAAATTAGCTTTAAGACTCAGTTCCATACAGAGGACCACATTTGGAACTGAAACTTAAAGACTTGTTCTCTTATAACCTTTGGGGATGGTTGCATTATAATAGCATACCAAAAGAGAATCTGTTCACAAACAAATTTTGCAACAGAGAATTGAAAACAGGATTTAAAATACCCATTTAATATCAATGAAGAGAATATGTTCTAAAATGGCAATAGCAAAGATGGCTTTAGTATCATAATATAGGTCTATATTGATACCCACACTTATGCAATCAACACTATCCAAAGAGAAATTCAGAAAAAAATTGAAATCTGGGCATTCACTTAATACAAAAAGTATATTATATGTTTTTATATATTACATTATATTATATTATATTATACTATACTATACTATATACATTCTCTCTTGGTGCTATTGGTAGAGAGACAGGGTGTTCTGACTGGATGTCATGGAAACCAGGCTGAAAGTTCTCTCGGTTCAGTAAAATAATTTTGTGCAGCTCATAAAAAAATCACGTTAACATAAATTTGTACCTGAATGTTGGGATTCTGCCCATTGATATCTGCTTTTGACAGGTCAGGGAAGTTTGGGAGATCCAGGAGGAAAGATCTGGGTCCATCTCTTTGCAAGGACGTATGCCCATTTTCCTGCCTGAATCGCTGCTTAGGGAACGGCCGGTGGGCAGCCTGGAGATCAGGGTATTCTCTTCTGTCCTCGGGGTTCAGGGTGAAGCTGTCTTCAGGAGAACGGTCATCTGCAGTGAGTGTGTTCTGGAGAAAAAAGCAACGCACTATAACAACAACTGAGAGAGCGTGCAGTCCTGCCAGTGCCCCCGTGTCCACCTTCCTGCCAATGATGGCTGCAGGGTGCGTACAGAAAGCTTTATAGCACACAGACCCACGGCTCGTTACTGAAACACACAGGATTTACGACTGGTATTTTCTAGGGTGCTCATGAGTTTGGCATTTGACTCTCCCTGAAATATCCTTAGTTACAGCAGCGCAAATCTGTAACCATCTGACACAAGGTAAAACTGAGTCAGGCTTGGGTGCTTAGCTCTTTCAGGTTCCTGTAACATTCCAGCCTTGCAGTGAGCACCTACACATCAACACAAGCATCTAGCTTAAAGCAAATCTGGAAACGTGAAGCTCTGAAGCAACCCCTGGCAAATCAAATTATATCGCATTAAACGTGTCCCTGAAATAGTGAAAGGTATCTTTATTACAAATCATTTTAGTCTGCTTTGTTCCAAAGTGGAGCAAAGACACTGACTGCCAAGTGCATGTTGAAATTTATGGTATTAAAAGATCCTACCGCTGAACTGGCAACCTCCCCCTCTCTCTCCTCAGTCTGCAACAACTTCCATCGTTGTCTCTGTTCCTCACCCAATTTCTCTGGTCTTGAACATCTGAACCTTTCTTCCTCTGGGATCTCATTTTCATGTTTGCCTAATGGTGGGATTGAATTTCACCAAGTTGTGGGTCAGCGGTTAATGCTTTTGTTATTGTTGAGCGTACTTTTGGGTTTTGTAGTATATTACAGCAGGCTGCCTTCGAACCAGTAGCGCTGCTGCCACTGCCTTTGACCTCACCAAGGAGATACATTTAGTATCAAAACACTCGCTCCCTGGGTTAGGACTGGCCTGGGGACTCGGGGAAAAAACCAGCAGAGAAGTCCAACCTTCTTATGGCTACAAAAAAATGCGTGGGGCAGACTCAGCACAGGTTTTGCTTTTGACTCAGCTGAAAAATTTTAGGCTTGAGGTCTTAGTATGACTGCCTGGGGAGCTTTTATTTTCAGTTCATAAAGAGACAGCAAGCATGGAGAGGGTAAATGTTAAAGACCTATCTTTTAAAACAAGCACAATTAAAGTGGAATGGCCACATGTGGTTCTGGCTCTACTGAAGCATATTTTTGCCAGCATTTCTGGTTAAACACAATCTCCATCCAGCACCCCTGGCTCAAATTAAGCTAGCATACCTTTTGTTAAGCTCTCAGATAGATAACAGTTCCAATGCCTTTTCTTTTATTTTGTGTTTATTTGCTTAGAAGGTTCTAAATTGACCTTTGAAGAGATTTTACAATATAATCTGTGCACATTACAAGAAAATACTCAGTGAGTTAAATAAAGCAAGATTTAAGAGTTAATCTGGGACTAAGTGAAATCGTCTCAAGGAAAAATTAAGGTGGTTCTCCTCTCCCCTTCTTGCCGCACTGCATTTGTAAAGAGCAAAATGAGATTTAGCGGAATTAACGTCGTCTTGGTATTTTCATGATCAGAATGGTTAAACTCTGAAAGTGCCAAAAAGGTGTTCTACATCTACCTACAGCACAGATGCAAAAAGTTCATTCTGAATTAGTGTACGTGTGCGGTGCTAAAAATGTATGTGCTCCTGACAGTCTATTGCTTGAAGGCTAAACCAAGAATGCTTCTCTTTGTTGAAGACCAAGTAGGACTTTCAGATGCCTTTGGTGGGCCACCCATTAACACACCCCTTATTCAATATAAAGTAGAAAGCAAATCACACAGCAGCAAGCTCTGGGAAACAAAATTGAGGGCCACTCGCCTAACTTTAGCTTCCTTACCCATGTGCTAGTGCTTTAACTTAAGACTTATCAAACAGAATTTAACTGCAAACTTCTTGGCGCATGAGGATTAAATGGCTTCTCAGTTACGTCTGACGAACAACAAGGTGTAATTGTGCTGTTATTAAATTACTTCAGACAAGAACCAAAAAAAATGTGCTACTTAACTACTTTTTTCTGGGGTATCATGTGCATAATCTTACCTTTATTAAAAATAAAGTGAGATTTTATTAAAAAATAATAAAATTCTCACATACAATTTCATACTTTCCCTAACTGCTTGCCACTTCAGGAGCACCCTGATTCTCCACATTAACATACCATACAGCTAGAGCTGGCCAAGGACTTTAGAGACCTACATTTAATTCTCTGATAAGACTCACTGTGTGATCTTGGCAGGTCACGGTCTCTCTGTGCCTCGGTGGGGATAACAGCACTTCCTCACTGTGATGTTTGTGGGGAGCTCAGCAACTACAATAGTAAGGGCTATATAAAAAGTTTTTAATAGTGTCAGACAGATGGAATATCACATGGAGTTAGTTAGAAAATTGTCATGGTGAAGTAATGACATCAGGCTGATCGGGCCCACTACCAAGCTGCTTGGGGCAGGGACTGTCATTAATTACAGACTGAATGAGTTGGGGTTGTTTAACATTAAAAAGAAAAACGGAGGGGGGACATGATAACTGCCCTATACCAAAGGCTGCTGCAGCGAGGCGGGGGATGGACCACTCTGCTTGCTCAGGGTGGACATGACCAGAAGACCCCGCGGTCCAACGTTAGGTACACGCTTCTAATGGCAGTGACAGCCCAGCTCAAGAGCAGACTTTGCGGGGGAACACGGAGTTTGGCTTTAAGAGCAGGGTTGACTAATGCCTGGCAGGAATGACACAGGTTCAATAGTGTGTCCTCTGCCTAAAAGCAGTGTTATCTCTTGCAAGCCCTTTCACGCTCGGACAAGCCCACGCTATGCCTCCTTGGGGCTTCTCTGTCATACTGCAACATAAGCAAACAGAAATGCTCAATATGCATGATCATTTCAGTTATCTGCTCATTGTACCATGAGCGAAAGACCATTTGTTTCCAGTTACCAAAATGAATAGAATGCCTATTTTTTAGGTAGATAATTCTAGGTGTAGTGTCTAAGCTGATTTGCAGTATTATTAGAAATGTATATTTCTGGTAAAAAGATAAAAGAGGCTGCCATCAATAAAAAGTAAGCTTGAACTGCATGTGAAGAGAAGAATACGGGCTCACTCTGTTCTAATGCATTAACTCAGGCAAAGTATCTTCCAAGGCCAATCTAGCAGGAACAAGTGTGCCCTTACTGCAATGCCAGCATCCTTTCTGAAGAAAACAGGGTTTGTGTTCCAAACCTAATAGATGAAATTAATTTCTTTTTTTGCTGGGGGGGGAGGGGGGGAAATATCCTTCTCTTCTTATTTCTACGTTATTTCACATGTTTATATTTCACACTACTTATTTTTAGGTGTACACAATTTGTATTCCCAATTGCTTTTGGGAAAGCAATGTTGCTTGCCTTCCTTTAAAAGCTATGTCACTTCATTCTGAACTACTGACTTAGCTTCTCTGAAGTTATGACATTTCTAATTCAGGCACATTGGTTTCTTACTCAAATGATGCATCTGCTCTAAAGATTTTAAGATGAATTCCTTTTCTTCCTTCATTTAACAGGATTAGTCACAAATTTTAAACTTTCTATTAAGATGACTTTAAGGGGTTACTCAAGCTTGCTGTCAGCTACCGTTCTGCTGCCCCACGGGATCAGATATTTATAGAAGTTCCTAATACAAAAACAGCTTAGGATTTCTGAGTGGTCTAAGTGTGGACAGTCTATAAGGGCAGGAACACATTATTCATAGCTGTGTGACAACGCAAGGAAATAAACCCTAGAGAGAGAGAGAATCTGCCACATTGTATTACAGAATAACACACCTTGCCACACCCATCACTGAAAAAGGGAGGGCAATAGTTCAGTGCATATCAACGTCTTTGTGTCTATCTATACACCAGGGAAGACGAGCAATTCACAGGGATTTTTGTGAGGATAACTAAATGTTGGTGATCCAGGCGGGATCACCTTGCACCACATCAGGGCTTAAGGCACCAAGAGACAACCCTGCATGCAGGAAAAATATCCTACCTGATGCTGCAGTTTAACTTTTCAATAATCAAATGGGTATTTTAACTCCCTCCATTGCCTTCCTATTTTGCTTCTCCCTCTGTCACATTAGACATTTGCTGCAGGGAAGTGTACCGTTTCTCTTACTCACAGGGAAGTTAAACAGAAATGGGAACTTGTAAAAATACCGAACTAGGGAAAAAGGGAATTTCTCTGCATTTTTAGCAAGTGAGGAATCCATCTCCCTCCTCTCTTCCTTATTTTAATCCCATTTCCAGTTCTGGAAAAACAACCAAGACAAAGAATAAGTGATGAATGACTGGAGCTACAGAAAATATTCTGGAGCAGCTGCTCTTTCTCTGTCATTCATATTTCTTACCTTCCTTCATTCCCTCCCCACTTGCCAAACTAAGGGCACATTTGCAAGCACTGCTAATTACGGAGTTGAAAGAATTTGGGAAAACTGATGCAACTTATATCCCTAACAGCTCCCAGACAGCAAGGGAATCTATTACTAAATCCCTGCTGCAGCTACATTGCTTTTTTATTTCTTGTATAGTCCTTTGAAATATCTTGTAAAATGATCTTGACAAGAGGTCTTGAATTGAAAACCGACAGTCTGTCAATGCACTTTCATGATGCACCTGTACAGCATCTTCAACCACCAGGAACAAGGAACATTTATTTATTAGGAAACTTCACAGACGCTATAAAAGATTATATTGCTATCAGAGACAAAATGAGGCCTGGGGCCTTCACAGAAAACCATTATAGCCATTAGGACTGGTCTCATTTCCCACCTGCCTAAACAGATTGTTTTGATTTTGAAGGCTGTCGTGTGTTTCCAGGTTAGTGCTAAATGATCACTTTAAAATTAACCGGTCTGGGGAGGCTGAGGAACACACCGGGATACTACATGAGACTTTCACCTCTGCAAATCCAAGACCTGTAATGAACTTGGGTGATCTAATTCCTGGGGTTTATTTATTTTTCTGTCTGTCATGAGTATAAGCAGCACAGGACCTAGCAGAAAGAGGTACGAGGACAGTGTTAGATAAGCAGACAGTGAAGTTCACAGCTGAAAAACATTATCAAAGATACATGGGAGAAAAACTGCTTTTATCATTAATGCCACATACAGCCCAGGCAGTCAGAAGACCCTTGTTCTGTTCTTAGCTCTGTCTTGGCTTTCTCATTTAACAGGCAAATCACTTGGGTTCATATTTAATGTCTGTGTGACTAGCTGAAAGCATGCGGTGGTTCTGAGCCCCACAGCTCCGGTTCACTCCAAGGAGTCACTGATGTATCTCCAGCAGAAGTCACACCGGAGGGGTGTCACATCTCACTCAGCAACTGAGACACTCTCATTTTCTTAAAACGTGCTTGTCCCTCACATATATCAATGAAGCGAAAGGCCTTACTTATCTTTAGAAAGCCACACAAATTAATTGTTGCGATAATTAATAGCACGTTTTAGATAATCACTGTTCATAAATCATTTAAAATGGACTAAATTGGCTTGCATGTACACAATTGTTTTCACTAAGGGGCTCCAAAATATAGCATCTGCTTTAAACATTGTGTAAATAGAAGATGAATCACTGATTACAGCTGGTAATAAAAAATAATAATAATTTTAAGAGTTCTGTTTATCGGGGTCTATTTTTTAATAATTCTCTATTTAGTCCAGCAAAATTAGTAAAATGACATTGTATCCAGTTCTTTCTAGCTTGCAGTACATCTGCATGTGTGACTAAGTGGCTATGCAAAGACCAAACCCAGTCACCCCACAGGGTACCGCTATGGGACGTATTAGCTTCAGGGGCTGTACTGTACGGCTCTTGAAGAGATTTTGTTTCTGTGCAGAATAGGATGGCGTCGCAAATACTGTTGCAATTAGGACAGCAGAAATTCAGAATAGACCTGTCGATCTGCAGTCACTGTTGGAGCTAGAGGTCTTCTGTAGACAGCTTAAATGTTGGGTGCTGGTGACAGCATAGTTAGGCAGTGAGGTGCTTGGGATACCCAAGTATATACCCAGCCCACCACAGCTGATTTTCTCATGTACACTGAAATAGCTCTCAGGAGCCGCGTACAGCAGAAGCAGAATCTCAAAGCATCTGAGCATATTTATCTCAGAATCACAGCTTTTGAATTTTAGGTTTTTTACACTAAAAACTTCTAGCCCTCATAGTTACACAGAAAATCTTGAGAACTGAACACATAGCCAGGACTTACGCTACGACTGCAGAGATCCTAGGGTGGTAGTGTTGAGGCCCCCTTCACATCTAAGGTCTAGTAAGTTCCAGACCACTCTTTCGAGGCACATGGCCAACACTACGACAGGACCCTCCGCAGTGGAGGAAAAGGCTGTTGCCTTGTTGAACCATCTGAACTGAAACATCCTGAGTGCCAGAGCAGCCCTACCGCCATTCCTCCCCTACTGAGCCTGTTTATTCACTTGCAGTCATCAAGCTTTGGTCCATCCTTCATTCAGTCTCTGGTTGGGAGCTTCTCTCACCAAGCTCCCTGTCTCTTCGACACCATTAGTAATTTTTTTTTGGCAGACAATACTTTTTCCTCAGAGCTTAAGGAGAAAACCAACTATATTATACTCAGATCTGGCAACCTTTTGCTACATGTTGTGGACATACATTTCACAGCATAGCTATTTTTTATGCTCTGTTGTTTGCTTGTATTTCACGTTTTCCTTCAGCTGGAAAATACAAACAGTATGGTTCAGCTTGGAGGTGAAGAACTGCCAGTTTGCATAAACACTTTGATAATAAAAAGGACTTGGTGGTGATTACAGCTCAATGTCTGCTGGAAAAAACAGAGGGCCTTCAGCAAATTTTCTAATATAGTACACACTGGTGCTTTGTTCTTCAGCAGATACTCAGCCATCCATGGAATGGCCAAGTGCACAGAATTAAAATTGTGTAGGGCTTTGACAGATGTTCAGTGCCAAGTTTTCCTTGTAGTTAACAGGTATTTTCAGTTATCTAAGCTGGTGGTAAACAGTCCTTCACGACTCTGAAGACCTTCCCTGGAATCACTGCCTGGCTGGAGCTCTCCATACAGGACGCATTGATTTAGCAGTTGAACAGGCAAATGTACAACTGAAGAGTAGCCCAACTATTCCACTCCAATAATCTGTGGTGCCAAAATGCAAATTCTTTGAAAGTTCTGATTCTTTTTAGGCTTTATTAAATACTTGCATAAAATCAGTAGTATAATAAAGCTTTAAATAGAATCCATTTATACCATGGCTAAATTTAATTGAACGAGTCTAATCTCACCCATCATTTGAAATCTGCATCATAATTTACACATCGGGTTCCAACAGAATGGGAAAATCTGCCTTAAGCTGCAATCAAAACCGCAAAAGCAAAGGAAATCCAGAATATTAATACTTTTTGTACACAATGTTTTGGTCAGGCTTTACAGGCCAGCACACACAAAGTCAGTGTCAATGAAAGAGAACAAACATACATCTGAAATTATTTTCATGGGTTTTAAACTAGGTCCTTTTGCAAGTTTATTCCACTAAATCACTACAGCTAGGATTTCACTAGGTGAACCAGCTTTAATAAATGAAGTTTTCATCTCTCCCTAGCTGAAAGAGTAACCTTACTTGAAACCTTTTCAATTTTCAAAGTTGCCTTCAGCTGTTGGTTTCCAAGAAACAGCTATTCCCAGCCTCTGTGACTCCCTCTCATATGCCACTGAATATCCACCCTATGCTTTCAAAAGCGTCTATGACTCTGGCTGTGTTAGCTGGCAGATGTTTTTAGAGACTAGAAAGTGTTTAGTCCCTGTGGACTAAAAGTTACATGATGACTTCATCACATAAGCAAAAGCTAATAACGGGAAAGCAAGAAAGCAGACAAGTGTTATATTCCAAAAACATGATGTTTCCTGTGCTTCTGGCAATGCTACTTCTATGCCTGAAAAAAGGCAAATCACTTGAGTCTTGATGCTCAAAACATGCACACCATCGAAACGCTGCGAGATAATTTACTTGACCCTCCCTTAGCTGCCTTCCCCGCCAACGCTCGTTTTTCTTTTGATGGAAGTTAGAGGGTGAAGGCAGAGGAAAGGCAGTGTTTGTTTACATTCAATATCTATGCACCAACTATATGCCTCACAACACTCTCTGGAAGGGGTTGTTACTACACCCAGGAGTTTACAGCAAAACAGGAGCAGAAATCTGAGCGGCTGCCTCAGGACCACGCACCTCTGCTCCTGCAGTGAAGTATTCTTTCAAGCCCGAGTGTACAGTTTTACCCTCTCCAGTTAGAAAACTTCGGAGACTGATACATGAGCAACTGGAAGTCATTAGTAGAAATGGCATCTGTACACGCAGTGCAATAGCTGTCTATTTTTGAATCAAGACATCAGCAGTGGACATTATGCCCTCTCTCTACATCTCCGTGAACTGCCCTAATGACAGAACAAGAGAAAGAAACAAGAGTAAGCAGATAGACAAGAGAAAGGCCTCCCTCCAGTGACATTATGGGGAAGAAGAGCAAGCGAGTAGATACACAGTACACTGTGACAAGACAATGTGAAGACCCTCCTCTGTTTAAGAGGGGAGAGAGAAAGGATTTGCCCTGGAGAGAAGTGTGGGCTTTTTGTATTATGAATTCTATGCATGTATATATAAATTTTCTTAGAACAGTACGGGAGGGGGGCTATTTCCTAGAGCTGATTAAAGAAGCATGACTCGATTTTCAATTTCAAACGACTCGGGGGGCATTCCAATCGACTGCAGACAGGAAATGAATACCATACATGCACTCAACAAGGCAGATGCTTTTGAATCTGACACTTACGTGAAAAGAAAATATCTTCATTTCTGTCTCCCCTCCGCCCCATGATCACTAGTTAGTTCTGAGCTATTTTTACGATAAATGGTTTTATTTTTCAAACTTGTTATAATCTTAGCATGTGCCTGAAGCCACCCAGACGCCACTGACAATCAACTGTATGGAGCAGGCCAAATGCATCTTTAGATTAGTCCCAGCAGCCAGACACAG
>NW_009223895.1:431-12267 GCF_000690835.1 Fulmarus glacialis | reverse complement strand
GGTTCAGGTTTGAGATACCCTAAACTCCTCTGTTGAGGAACAGAGATGGGACCCTAGCTGATACGCCAGATCCCAGGGAGGGAAAGCTGCCTCTGTACAAAGAGAGATTCCGAAGGGTGTACAGCAGACACACTGCAGAGCAGGTTGGAAGAGCATTTCCTGGTAGGCTGTGGCACAGAACTCACTTCCAGCTATTTAACTGTGCTAAAGAGGTAGATATACATCTTTTCTCCTCATATGGCTCTTACAAGTAAACTGAAATAATTGTCATGGGAGCATTATGGGGTTTATAACCTGATTGCAATATATGTGTGGCTCCTTTTACCAACGGCAGCAGTGTGTATTGGGGAATTGGCATGCACAGCTCTTTTCCCCCACTTTAGTCCGTATGCATGCAAACACACAATTTCAGCTGCAAACTCCTCTCGTATTTTATTGTGGGAAGACTTCAATAGGATCAAGAAAAAAAAATCAGAGAGGTGGTATTAATATGGCCCTTACTCTGATGTTATGCAAATAATTAGTTCACTTTATTTTGATGTTAAGACTGCCATAGCTATATTCCTAAGAACATGAAAAAAGGATCCTCTTAGGAGAGAGACAGGAGGAGAAGAAAGACGGATGGGTAGGTGAGAAAGGCAGCTCTGATTTAGATTATTCAAAAAGCCATGAATGGTAGATCAAAGAAGAGCAAGAATCCAATTCACTGCACTGAAGGATTTCAGCAGCTTTTTCAGAGCTATTGATCCCTCAAGAGCAAACTCTTTTAAACACTAGGTGATGCCTCTAACTAGCCAGAACTCCCACCTTATACTGGCTAAACCTCACGTAGTTTGCTTTCAGCGGCTGGTATACTGGGGAAAGCAGACAGCTAAGACACTGCTGTATCTGGGCCTGATGAAGGAGAATTACAGCAGAGTGCAGAAATAGCATGTGTGCATTTTCTGCACCAGATGTTGCCTTTTTAATGGCCATCATGGTAGATGTTAAATAGAAGAACAGATTCCTCAGTGAAGAGCTGTGCGTTTGGTGACCACTGATATCGTGGAGTGCTTTGTCCAAGGACAGAACGCAGTCACCCTGGTGAGACCCCTGGGCAGGTTTGTTTGCTCAGCGCTGACTTGGTGATAAATATAAAATCACCTCATATTTTTTTGTGGGATGAAGGTGGAATAAGGTATCTAAGGAGCTACCGCAGCTCAGCTGGCAAGCAGTGACTTGTTCATGAGTTTGGACTCACAGGTCTAATCTGAACACCCAGAAGGCACAGGATCCAACCCTAAATCAGGCCCTGAACTGTCAAATGCACTACAGATTGGCATCTTCCCCCCCCCCCCCACACACTTACTCCCCACGCCCCCCCCCCCCCCTTCCCTTCCTTGTGTCAGGTGTCTTTGGAGTCTCGTAGAGAAGCTTCCAGGTGTTCTGCCTTGTCGGGACACTTCAGGACCACGCCTTAAGCAAGAGCCACTGGAATTGGGTGCAGTAAAGCAATTTCACCTGGTGCATCCCCAGATGGTCTCCTAAGAGCTGCCTTTGGGCTTCTGATACAGATCCACTTGCACCAGGCTCATTGCTGCTGCCATCGTCACGTCCCTGCGAACGCTCCATTCATCCTGCCTTCCACATCCGCTATGTTACGCACACAGCTACAACGGCGCATTACAGATTATTCAGCCTTTTCCAAGCTCTGCTCACAATTCAAAGTCTACCTACTCCCAGTAGCACTTAGCGCAACTTGGTACCTTACGCATTTTCATGAAATGGATGACCCTTTTCCTTCTGCACGTTTTGATCGAGAGCTAGCGCTGCTACCATTTAAATGCATATCAAAAGCTCCAGGACTCTATCAGGCTAAACAGTTCATTTGAAACCTTTGGTGCTATTGTTCCAGTATGCCTGAGGACACAGGCATAGTGTGGCTGCCCTAGGTTCCCTTTTGATATATATTTTCACAAATGTTAGACATATACATATCAACCCCTCTCCTCTTTCCTAATAAAAGCTTGGACTCTAAAGCACAAGGTGAGGAATAGATACTCTATTGGCCAGCTGCAGCAAGCCTTTCATAAATAACACGACGATCAACCCTTGCACAGGAAAATAATACTCCAGAAGCTCTATCCTGACATACATCTGTTTTTCTATTGTAGGAAGGAATAAGAAGATAGAAAAAGTTAAATGCTGAATGCCTAAACAAATTCTGAATTAAGAAGAGATGGTAGTGGTAATGATGGATGAATTGTAAACCACCTGCAAATGTTAAGATTGCTGCACTCTTCTGCAGACCATTGCGTCTATACTGCAAACCTCCAATGGACATGGACTGTGCTCTATAAAAATCACGATGAATGCAGACTTGTTTTTATATTATGGAGGTCCTAATCCTCCTCCTCCTCTGCCTTTGCTCTATTGTTACAACATCAAAGACCAACTGCTGGCCGAGATACAGTCAATATGAAAAGGGCGACCAGCAAATTTACTGCTTGACTTCATTCCCTTTAAATGGAATAGGCACCATGGCCCTATTTCAAAGTCCAATCACAGACATATATCTTTTTTATTGGACATCATGTACAATAAAGTGAAGCTGTAACTTGGAAAAAAAAATAGAACACCTTAAAAAATCCCATGAGGTGAACATTCCTTTATAAAAATATCACTGTGGTTACACGTTTTGAAAAACTCCGGGCACTCTGCAGTGCAAAAGGCGTGGACTGGCTAGGTTATAGTTTAGCTAAGATACATACCCATGCCTAATATCTAGTTGGTTTCAAAAAAAACCCAAAACACCAAAAAACAAAAACCAAAACCCAAACCCTAATAAAAAGTGATATATTTAAGACAGAATGCCAGTGTCATTCAAATAAACTGAAATGGCAGCATTCATGTCACAAGAATCATTAACTGCTTTGTTATAGCCTGCTCTGTGCAGTGAACCTTTACAGACTTCTTCAGTCCAGAGAATCTTAAAATCAGTGGCGCAAAATGCCAATATATACACTGCATCTTAAACAACTCCAGTCTGATTACTGAGGTAATTTCAAGAGACGCTTTCAGATGAGAGTTTTATCTATAGACATTAAAGACACGGACAGTTTTATTGCTCTTGTGTTGCTAAATAGATGCTAAATAACTCCTTGCTATGAAATTAAATAGTGTATAAGCACTCATATGATGTAGGAGGTGAGTATACTGGGGTGTTACAGAATCCACGCTAGGTAGCTATGGTTTTTATTTTTTAATAAATTATATGTCAATATTGTGGTAAGTTCTTGTTTTAAACTATTTAAACTATTAATCCTTTTTGTTTCTTTGGGTAACTTGTGCAAACAGACATTAGTAAATATCTGATTAGTAATGTGGTATCTAGATCAAGTCCATATTGATTTTAAAATCCTGCGCTGATATACATGGCAGATAAAACCAAGCAAATTTATGTATTGTTATACCTATAGTAACCTTCGGCAGTTGGTTCCAGTGGAGTAATTACGGTTTCCTCAGGGCAAAATCTGCTGCTGCTGGGTTACTTCTAAGGCAAGAATGATACCAAAGCTATGTGACTAATTTTTGAAGCACTAGCTCCAAAAAATAGGCGTCTTATCGCTGGGTCCTCTTCACTACTCTTTCCTTTACATCATGCTCTGTTGTCAGTCACCTCCTCTTTCCATCGCAGCCTACAGCACAGACCTTCTGGTGCAAGGACCTCACCTCCTACTCAGCCTTCCCGGGCATGTACAAGAAAAGGTGTTTCAATGATAGCATTCAATTGTTCAACACCTGAACGCCCAAGTCAATGGGAATGCAAAGGCAAGACGCCCAAAGGAAGCTTTCTGGAAGTTAAAGCTGGCCCATGGACAACACTGACTCCGTAACTGCTCCTTAGAAAGGGAGGAATCCACTTTTTTTAGAGTGGTACTGTAAACAGCGGCAGAAAAAGAAGGGGCACGTTATTTGGGTGATTTTAATAGATACTTACACTGTACTCATAATGGTATGATCACAAGTACTAATCTCAACGGCCATGCAGGCAAAGAGGAAATTTCAATCTTTCAGACAAAGAAGAGCTACTGTGGAACCAAAGCAGTCCAGGATTTTTTCAGTGCGTATGAAACTAACAATGAAACATAATGGATGGAAATGAATTCATGCAATCTGAAGAAAGCCACAGGCCAAAGCCCATCTTGTCTTCATGGATGGAGGTCCAGATTATGTGCATATCAGTTCTGTAGAAAAACTGAGCTGTGAAAGATTCAAATCCAAGAGGAACTTCGGCTGGGTCTGCAGCCCACACAAGTCATTGACTTGTCTTGCTTTGTGAAAGTCAGTGGAGCAAGGTCAATTTAAACACACTCAGAATGTAGGTCTAGCATGGAGGTGTAAAAGCCAAGGACGTTTGAATTTCTCCTGCCTTTCAACATGGACCAACTCCACCAAGAGTGGTGGGAGAAAGATTTCATCTCTGATTTCCCTTTCTCAACTTTACGAGCACCTCTGTAAGACTAAAAGCACCCAAATAGCCATTACTCTACAAGAGCTTAGAGGTGAACAACTCCAAGCCTGCTTTCATCCTGCTGACTGCTAAAAGGGAGGAATAAAAAAATATGACCCACGCTATGAGTTCTCCAAGCACTGAAAAACAAGGGCAAAAGGATAAAGGAACTGCTTACCAGTACCGCCCACACCAGCTCCTCTGACCAAGTATTATACTGCCACACAACTGACCGCTGTGGCAAGCCATCACTTATTACAATAATAAGTTACATTTTACTTTGTTTTCTTTCTTTTTCTGGTATTTCAAATTGAAAGTACATGGAAATGCCAACACTGGAAACATTCTGCTCTTACTGATGTATCAGTGAGCTCACTACTCTATTTCTTAGAATTGTTCTTCATCTCTATGCTTTGGATTATTAATTTAGCCTGGCATTTTCTGTCTTCAAAACTTGTAAACTTGGTATCCTGGAGGCACAATGGTATTAAAGTGCAATGCTGCATCATTTAATGCTTCCTTTTGCAACTTACTAAAGCACTTTGTATTTTTCTGCTCTAAGTTATCACTTCATTATTCACTTGCGACAGTGCTTACAGCCTCCATTCAGGCCTGGAGACCTATTACGCTACATGTTGTACGCAAGCAACAACACAACAATGGAATCTCAACCTCAAAGAGCTTGGGTTGAGATTTAAAAAATAAAATAAAAAATAAAATGCATCAGTGACCTAGCTCCGCTACCACTGAAAAATAATGCTTAAAAAAGTCATCTTTTATGGAGACTATCATTCAGCCAATTCAAAGAGCTTTTAAGTAGTGTAGTCTTAAGGCAGACAGCAAGATAAGAATCATAACAAAAAGGCCAAACAAGCCTGAACAACACTGTGAACAGACAAATGAGGCACAACTGAGTACTACCACATTTGTTTGCAAGGAAGACTGGCAAAACACACAGAAGAGCTGAAAGCAACCAACTCAAACAATTAAACCTGCCAAAGCTGCTAAATCTTGTCTATCGCTATACTTTCAGGATATAAGCACAAAGAAAAACTATATTGTTTCAATTTTTTAGTTTATGTTTGTCTAAGGAACATCTAAATTGTCTGCATAGATATTTTCAGTATGAGTGCATTTCAAGATTTTAAAATGATGACTCAGAAGAATGTAAGCATAAAAAAAGTATGGCAAAATAATTTCCTACCGTTACTTGCATTCTGTGCACTTTGACATACCGATGACTGGGTTTTCAGAAGTCGTGTCTCTCTCTATCACATATTATTTTATAAAGCTTTTCAAACACGACTAGTGCATTTATGTATTTGTTTGGCAGGCAAAGATAGCATAGTCTGCATCATTATCAATACTACCGTCTTCTGCACTTCACTTTCTGTAAAGTTTTCAGATGCTGCGACACAACACAGCCGGAGCTTTCACCTAATCAATAATTCTTTCATTCTTCCTTGTTTTCTTTGAAGACGTTTTCCACCATTTTGGAACAATAAGGCATTGATCATTAACATACAGATGGAGTAGATATAAGTAGAGACAAAAGAACAACTGCTGAATTCAAAACATGGTTCCCAATTTACATTTAATGTAACCTGGATTGGTTAAACAGATGTCTCCCCAGCAAAAGAATTCCACAGCAGAGCAAGGTGTCAAAACGAATAGTATGCTGAAGCACTAGGGCTGGGTTACCTATTGATTAACAGGTCATAACATGCATGTTAAAATCACACGGGAGTACACAGTGACCAGCTCCAGACAGTAAAATGATGATGAAATTGTTGGGGTCATAAAGACCAACAGCAGAGCTTCAACTCCAGGCCTCCTGTTTTTGTGGAGAGCTGGCATTACGAAAGGACAGAACAGGGAATTGTGACTGAACCTAAGAGCTGACAACCAAAGCCGGAGAACCGAAGGAGAGATTTTTGTGCCAATGAGATAACGACAAGGGGTCAGTAGCTGTGTGGTTGTACCGCTGTTATACTGCTGGTATAGCTATGATGGACCAGCTGTGTTCTTCCTGTGTAGAACAAACTTCTCTTTACATGATCAATGAAGATTGCAAAATAAAAGCTACTCCAGAACAAGTCCTGATGGTTCAAGTTAGATGAACCAACATGAGAAGTACCAACCCAGCTCCTTCCCGGATCTCTATGTACCCATGCCTTGTCTCTCTACTCTCATCGTCACCACGGGTGATCATTACAGCTCTAGATCTACTCAGGAACCAGACTCAAACCTACCGCTCTTTTCACTACCATGAGTCAGCTGCCTGACCACGACAGAACCACGTATCAGCAGGCTTCCCTTTAACCACTCTCCCCCACACACAGCCCCAGAGCACAGGTAAGGATGGACTGAGAGAAGAGAAAGGCAAAAGCAGGAATGCCTCTGCGGCCTCTGCCCTGTAGTCGTCACTGCGATTTGTGTCTGGCTCCAGGCCCATGGGAACGGGCATAAAGCCACCATGATGGCCCACAATGAATTTAGGATTACATACACTGGTTTTTTCATACAAATACCCCAATACTATAGAGAGCTGGAAAATGATCCTAAATCTCGCTCAAAACAGAAATAAAGTACTCCAATAGACTCTTCTGTATAAGGCACCAGGAAAAAACTCCTCCGAGCTGTAGTTCAGAGACAAAATTGAGAGACACCCTGTGATTTAATGCCAGGTATTTATCAGTGATGATGCAAGATGAGCAGTACAGTAATTGTTAGCTGTTGAACTGAAGAGAAGTTCAGCAAAACATGCCCCATCCAAACATCCTGGTCAAATCTAATGTAGGAAGTTACACTCATACCTGCCTAACGTTGCTCCTTGCAGCCATACCTAAATATAACCTGGACCCCTGTTCGAAATTACTGCAGTAGTCTTAGATACTAAAAAGCTTGCCACATCCTACCCTGCAGGTGTGGCAGCTCTTTTCCACCAGAGATGCTTTAGTTTGCTAAGAAATGAATCGAAGTGATAGATATGAAGAGAAGCTTAATTAATACTTTCTGGAGTTTTCCTGGAGCCAGGTTGGGGATGTGGAAGAATTTCTCCTGGGAGCCATGGACAACAGCAAATGCTCCACTCAGAGCAGTGGTCTCACTCCTTCCCCCTTGTTTCCTGCTTTATCCTTTGCTTCCACGCACGCAGCAGCAGCACACGTAAAGCTAATCACCCTTCCTTCCCCCTAGATCCTGGAACAAGCCACAGCCCACTAGCAAAACCACTAAAGAGCACACATAATTCTCTCCCTTGGGAGATGAGAGAATGAACTGCACATGGTGTAAGTCATTCGTAAAGCTTAGTGCATAACTGGAAGAACATATGCTAATGGTAAGGGTGAGCTTTAGCTAAGAACCTATACAGCAAAGCCTGCTGAGAACAGGCAGGTTTTACTATCACTGTCCAAAAGCACAAAACAGCATCCTCTGTGATGAGTAACAACCTCACCAAAAGAGATTTTGGTTTTCAGAGAATCAGCCTGCTTCATTCACAAGCCACCTGCTCTGAAAGTTATTTGCGTAACGTATAAACTGCTTTTAAGGCAGAGAAGGATTTAGTGCTTGTATTAAATATATGATGTACATCTACTTATTAGCATCTTATATAGGCTAAGGACAGTCTGGAAAACACGAATGCAAAACGCTGAATCAACAGTCTTTCAAAGATGATTTAGACAATCAGTTCCTATTAGAATTAACCAAATGTAAAGCTCCAGAGCTCGAATAAGCTTTAGAAAACTCAGTCTAAAACTCTCCCAAAGTAAACAGCTTGAGTCCTACTTAAACTGAGAAAGCCAGAAAGTTGAAATATGCCACTGTATCTGACTGGAGATCATTTTGCAATTTGCCTGAATCCAGTACAAGGGCAGCAGGAACCTTAAAAAGACTGAAATGCACCTCAACAAAGGTAACAGACAGCTGTTTCTGAACAACTGTGGATTTTAGGAGAAAATTAAGAGCTCAGCACTGTAAAGGACTCCTCACACAGCTTGGAGAGTGACTCTTGTGCAACCGCTTATAAGCAGCAGAATGTGTTTCTTCTGGTAGGGCTCAGAGAACATTTCTGACACGCTCTAATTACTTGCATGCTTATTGAGGAGGGGGGTAAGGACAGGAGCAAGGAGATTAAAAGTAAAAAGTTGTTTACAGCATTGTGCTTCTTTTCAAATTACGTTCTCTTATATGGCTCCAGCTTTATGCACAACTACTGAGTTTCATGCTAATGTAATACTGCTGCAAGTACCGCAGTGGAGAATCTGACTTCATGTGCTATGGCATATATTGTTGGTGGCTCTGTTACTACATTTTACAAGGTCATTTTTCTTGGTGTGGGAACACTGTTTTTCTTGGTGTGCAAGGCCTGCTATGGAAAAATTAGAAGTGATGGGAATAAACTTCTCGATGAAATATTTTCTCTCAGAATGAAAGCACAGATTTTAGAGCATCGTAAAGTATTACAAATGTCTTTCAAAATTTATGTTCAAGCCTTCCCTTCATTTTATCTTTAAAAAGATAAAAACATACCCAAGCAGCATTTTTCCATCTCTTAATATAGCTTCACTTGCTTTTATTCAGAAGCAAAAGTTTGTATTTATTTATTTCATAAATATACTCCATAATAGTTTCTGGATGCTAATTAAATTATACCTAATAAGAGTTCTCACCAGTAAAAACAAAATCTCCCTCGTCCCCCCCAATTCTCCTTTTTTTCTTTGTATTTAGATAGATTTAGAAGAAGGGAATAAAATCTGATTGAGAAACAAAAGGCTGATCCCCTCTCATAACTCAAAACTGCGAGATGTTTTACAACTCCAATCTGGATTTTCCATTTTGCATTAGTTTACGCTACCACAAACCAATTCTAACAACAGCATGAAACTGCAGCAATGCAGAGGTCCAGTGCCTATTTCTGCAGCAGTGAACTGAGGAAACCTGTGCCTGTATGTCAGCCATCCCGAAGAGGACCAGCAAAGTACATCAGGATTTTCTCTTCACTGCTGCTTCATTACAGCCAGTCACAGCGGCACAACATGATCCCAGACATCTGGGAACTCTAGAGACATGCACATCTCGGGGAAGGGCACCAAAATTAAAAATAAGAGGAATGAAAAGAAACTTGTTGAATTTTAGGATGGAAGTTTTTTCTGGATTTCTTTCACCTATCAGTCTAATTATTTGCAGGGGTTAACATAATTGAAAGGCCAAAAGAAATAAAAACCTATCCTCCAAAATCCTTCATTTGAAGGACCAAGGGATGGGAGAAAGAGAAGCTCTTCCTCCCTTCAAATGCATATGAGTCTGTATTTTAGACTATTTAAATCTCCAACAATATTTTAAGATTACTAAGGATTTCTCCTGAATCTGTTTTATGTAAAAAGGCTCAAAGATGTGCTAAGTTTTTGGGGTTTGGGTTTTTTTTTTTTTGGAACTAAGACTGACACTTCAGATTTTCTTTCAGACACACAGGACCAAGTTACGACCACTTTATTTGTGCAAACAGACCGCCTAAGTCCTAAAATACCATACCCTGCATTTGATAACAGCCAGTTTGTTTTTATACAAATTTGCCCTGTCAAAATACATCTATAAACAGTTGCTGCAAAGATTACTCTTTCCGGGATTTGCCACAATGTGCGCAACAGACTTCGTCAAATGAAATTTCATCAAATGAAACACTGACCTAATCACTTCTTACAATCTTTTCTCTCCATAGACCCTACCAAGACAGAAAAAATAATAGGGTCTTTTTCAGTATAAGCGATAGCAACCTGAGAGATTTCTATTTGCTTATACCAACAAATCTGGGTTCATGCAGTTTTGCTTTCCACACTGATTCTCTACCTGGGAATGCAATGCACTAGGATTTTGCGTTTCACTTCAGTATGTGCCACGGTAACAGCCCAAGAAACCCCAAAATCTGAAGATCCCAGTACAAACTTGCCATCGAGATCTAAATTGTGATGCTCTGAATGGAAGCATCTGCCTGTCAGAGTACAATTTTCTAAAGCCGGTTACAGTATTTTCCAGCTAGCACTAGAATCCATGAAAGTTATAAAACCAAATAATTGATAGATGTCCATCTGTTTAACTGATTGCTCTAATCAATATACCTTCCTCCCATAATGTCTTGTACAGACACTCTCTCTCAAATACATAACTGCAGAATCAATTCAGTTGGGAAGTATATAAAAATTTCAATTCTACAAATGGCAAAACATGATGAAAATATGAACTGCTAAAGCTATCATGATGCTTAAAGGCACAGAGTTTCATTAAGTGATCTGGAAAAAATCACCGGACAGAAAAAAATTCTTGAAGTCAACAATCAACAGATTTTCACGAGACAGCCAACTACAATGATAATACTCTAGGATAATTATCTGAAGATGATTTTCTTCTTGTTTCACCCTAGCCTTACAATAGTGCTCTAAAAAGACCTCCTCGGGGAAATGGCATCACCCAGAGTTCCCACTTGCCCAGATGTTTCCCTCATTATGTTACAAGCCTGTCAAGAAAAGGCAAATTCAGGGTTATTCTAATGATAGCAAACACCTCATAAAAAACCTCTCCAAATTTACTTTTCCAAGGAACATCATTTTAAAAGGCATTTCAAGTGCCCATGAGGAAAGAAAGCATCATTTATAAAACATTATTACCAGAAATCTTGAAGATATTAAAAAAAACATCCCAGAATGTCAAGCCGGTGATAAAACTGCAGCTCAAAAAGAGAAAGCATCGTGGGGCCTTACCCAAAGCATGCGGCCAAGCACTCCCAAGCAGGACTCCCACCAAGACCAACAGGAGGTTTTCTGAGTTAACAGGACCTGATTCCAGTTTGGGACTGGGATGTTGAGTCTGCAGACCTGGGTTCGCTCCCATAGCGAGTGGTTTCACTTTGTGGACCACCAGCCGGGGATCCCATGCAAACAGAGTGATTGTTACAGCCTGTGCTCTCCTTATTTTGACTCATGTTTCATAGAAATGTGCTCTGCTGGTACTGTGAGTCTTTCTGAGATGCTAAAAGGGTTTACATAAATTTATGGTGATAATAATTATACATTTTCTGTCAGTTCTTTGCATGCTTTGGCAGTTGATTTTTCTTTATCACTTGGATACAGGGGAAAAAAGTTGGTCAGGGCACATGCAACTGGCCAGAGATTTACAAGCTTTGCCTGGGGATTTTGACGCTGCCGCAGCTTTTAGCACTATCTCTAACCGTTTTAAATGAATGGCAACACGTGATACTGAATAAAAAAGAACCACTCGCAAAAATAAGGAAACAGAACAAAAAAAGTCCTTTACCTCTGCCGGACATAATTCACCAGCGGTTTCATG
>NW_009223895.1:0-408 GCF_000690835.1 Fulmarus glacialis | reverse complement strand
TGGGTCACAAGCCCTGTCCTTCACAGTCACAAGCATCTATCACCCTCTTTCTTGGCTATTTCAGGACTGAATACCTCTACCTGTTTCTCAACACTTTCCAAGGAAAGCCAGGCATTTTGTTCCCATATTTCCCAACACCACACAGCTATTTGGTCCTCTCTCACCCTGGGGAACGCTGCGTCCTCACAAGGGAGGCCCTGGGTGGGACATGCCATGTCTGACACGGTCCGGCCTGCTTCCATCCCTCGCCTGCCCCCATACGCGCTCCCCAGGTGAGATGGCCGCCATCTGCTGTGACCTGTCTGTGACGCACCAGTAATGCGCACGAGAGCTGCCCCAACGCCTCCAACACGGTGTCAAAATGTGGCGCGGGGAGCACCTCTGCCTTTTCCCACCTCTGCCCCCTGA
>NW_009223894.1:3034-8783 GCF_000690835.1 Fulmarus glacialis | reverse complement strand
CTCCCGCCCAACTTGGTGTCATCTGCAGTGTCTGTAGGGCAGCTCTCGATAGAATCTTCACCTTAAACTTACATGTGTTAAAACTCAGTATCAGATTTACTGAACTAAAAATACCACTATGAAAATGAGTAAGTACCAAATGAAAATATTTCAAAAATAAAGACCTGGAGCTCCTACAAGAGCAAACAAAAATTAGAAAGGTGGGACACTAAAGGCTGTTTATTAATCCTCTGACTTCAAGTCTTAACATACTTTTGCTGTCACTGAACAGCATACATATACACTCAAACAGAAAAAACAGTACCACTTGTCCATACAGCCACATCCAGTTGAACTACTACAACCCAGGTGAAAAGGAGAAAAACAGCAAAGCACTGTTTCAGACCTGGAGCTAGCTTTACCACCTAAGTAAACACTTTATATAACTATACCCTCATCAAACACAAGCCTTCTGTCTTCACTTTCAAAGTCCTTCATAACCTTTCTGCACACCCTATCTACCATCTCAATCATTTTGCCAGTCAAGATCAATTTCTGCTTTCAGCATTCTTTGATGACAGTCTCTACCGATTGTCAGATAAGAATATGTGTCTGCTATTCTGACAGTCATGCTTGTGGGCTGTTCTCCACTGCCTCCACAAAGTTATTATATTCCTTCAAAACCTTCTTTGTGATGCCTCTTAAAAGGAACAGAGCTTAATTGTCTATATGCTGATCCAAACAACTACTTGGTTTCCCTGTGCCCCTGTAAGCGCTTGTATCCAGCAGTCTTCCCTGATTCCATAATTAGTTATCCTTGGGGTAGAGAGAGTTTTCATCTTCATATACATCAGCATATTTGTGATGCACTGTGTCCTGATTAAAGTCAAGGACTCAAAAGTGAAGCAGTAATAGAGATAATACATTTCTCCTTGAATCTCCTCATTTGTGTCAGTGCCAAGACTAAAAACCACAGAATTCAAGGTTGAACATAAAGAAGATTAGTCTTCTGGTTAGTTATAGTGTCAGGAAGGTGAAGGAAACAGACACAGGCTTGTCCTTCCCAATTTGCACAGACTGAATTTAAAGCCTCTGGTTTGGGCACAGAGGTATTACGGCATGGAAGGGGGAAAAGAAATGAGCAAAGAATTTCAAATAGCTTTTTTAAAAAAAAAAAAAAAAGCATTTGGGTAGAAAAGAAAAAAGTTAAGAAGGGTCCAACAGGACAAAAAGGAGAAGAACTCTAGGAGGAGAAACAGCATCAACAGAGGTTTAGCAAGGGGATTTCAATTCTAGATAAAAGTCCCAAGATTTAATAGAGATAAGTAATTAGAAGGATGTAATACTGGAACTTTAACCACCCTCTAAAACAATACATAACATTCACGAAGAACAGTCTCATGGGAGTCAATTGCCAAAACTTAACAAATACAAGCCAAGCGAATGTCAGAACAATGTAAGAACACATTTCAAATCGTACTTACCAACATATTTCATGAATTTGATAACATTATAAATGGTCATACTTAAAACTCAGTGCTGC
Source organism: Fulmarus glacialis (assembly GCF_000690835.1). NCBI lineage: Eukaryota > Metazoa > Chordata > Aves > Procellariiformes > Procellariidae > Fulmarus > Fulmarus glacialis. The sequence continues at coordinate 7,261 of NW_009223894.1, read as the reverse complement.
AGAAGATTATGTTCAGGAGCAAAAAAACAGGCACAGTTGCATTAAGCTGACAGACAACAAAAAGCAATGCAAAATAACTCACACCAAATTTCTACTTCAGCTACTGGCATTAACCAAAATTATAATCAAAAGAGCACATACAAAGCATGTTCAATAGAACGCCACTTTCATCACTGCAAAGTTCTGTTCCTGATGCACTTAAGTTTCATTTTCTTATAAAGTAGCCATATTTACTTAACATTCCAGTTTTGGAAGTGGTAGTATCACCTGTAGGGAAGGAAAGGAAGGAAGAAAAGCACAGAAAAGAGGGGAAAAGCAATGACCTTCAAAATGCTCAAACTTCAAAATTGACTAAAAATACCACTAATTCTACACCGTGGATTTTGTATATTACTAGGTGAACTTACCACTTACACAACATTTCTGCTTAGAAAAGGAGATTATTAGCATAAAACTAGAAGTTGAGCCATTACTGTCTACTCCAAACTTTTATCTCAGCTGAGGAGAAGACACTGCAATAGCATAAACAACAAAAAACCAAACAAACAAACACTGAAACTGAACTAACAATGACACAGCATCAGCGAGAGTAAAGCACAGCCGTACAAAAGTATTTCCAAGGGGCTAGCACTCTTCAAAAATATACAAAGGGAGATAGCTTTTTGCTCCCAAAAAAATCTGTAGGGTCCACTGGACAATAGTTTCAAACAATGCCATGTATTTTAACCCCCATACATCTTCAAAATAAACATTCTTTGAAATAGCCCTTTTCCAAAGAATGCACATGACACTAAGTTGAGGTCAGAAGCATTATTTTTTTCTCAGGTGAAATTAGGCATATGTTTATTAGAGGTTTCACCTGAGGAACGAAATGCAGGATCAAGCCAATAAATTTTTGGGAACTAAACTAAGCTTTCTTGCTAATACGCTCTTTGCTGATATGAAGTTCTTGGCAGAACAGTTGCAGTTGTAGCTAAACTCACTGAGAGTTTATTTTACTACCATTTTCCACAGAAATATTCTATTTAATTCAGGTTTTTTATTCACTGATTACAAAGATCTTTATGACAACTGATTTTAGCCAAGTACACTGTCACACTGGAAGTTAGAACACAAGAATTTGTCAAAACATTTTCTTTTTATAAAACACTTTCAAATAGTCATTTAAGAAATGAAATTCAAGCTGTCAACTTTTTAAACCATATCCTCAGAAAACAGCATAAAAGTGTTTTCATTTACATTCTTGTTAGTCAAAGATAATCCTCCTATGGCACAGACCCAAATTTTACCCTCCTGAGTGTACATACCACTGAATAATTTGTTCAAATGTCAGTTGCAATTTTCAAAAATCCTTTCTTGCCTCTGAATCTTAAACATCTGTAACAAATACTTGTTTTGAGAGTGCTTTACATTCGTGACACTTGACCTTTTGCTGTATGCACCACAAAATTTAAGTTTCAAATACCATGCAAGCAGGAAATCTGATCATTCCAGCAGTAGCCATCTGCATGGTCCAATATCAAATATTAATTCTGGGTTGCACAAAGTCATGGGCTACAAATCTTTTTGTGCAACTTCTATAATTAGTTGTAATTTGCTGCTTCTAAAACACATTTCTCAGGGAACATCTGGCCTCGAAATCTTACCTTAACACTGGAAAAGTACTTAGCATTTGGCTATTGGTGGTGTGCATACACGTGTATATGCACACACACAGAGATTAGGTGTAACTACAGAATGCAAGCATATGCTTTGTGGGTGGCACACCTAGGACTAGAGATTTCTACTCCAGCAACAAAAGCCTTTTAGCTCTAGAACTGTGAAAGAATATTACAAGAAATATCAAACATAATGGAAAAGTGTTTTCTAATGTTCTTGGTGGCTTATATCTAATTATTGATGTTAAACGTTAACAGTTCATCAAGCATCCTACCAAACACTTGAGAGCTTTGCACAAATTGGAATTTTCTTTTGCATGACCCTTAACAGAACTGGAGGACTCTATGTTGAAATTGATATGGGAGAAACACTTTAAAAAAAACAACCAAACAAAAAAAAAAAACCCACAAAGCCCCTCTAGAGTTAAAGCACCACACTGACTAAAAAAACAAGTTCAACATTAACATACCCAAGTGCTTTTTGTTAACTAAATTAGACATACAACAAAATCGAGCCACTGCATATTTCAGCTTCATTGTGTCAGAAGTAAATCTTTCCTGAGCCTGTGAAACGGTGTAATGAACAAATTATTGCGAGCAACTAAACAAAAAGCCCTTTGAGACCCTTACATGTAAGAAGTTTTCCAAGTACACTCAAGCAAGTACTATAACTTCTAAAGGGAAAAGAGAGTTACACTCCAAGATCTTTAAAGCACTCCTTCAATAATAACAACACATCTTTTGAAAAATGCCCAATGCCCAGTGGTGTTACGCACAGCTGTCTCAAGCAATCAGCACTGCTTCTTGGGAGGCAGAAGCTGGAAGCATCTAGGATGCTATATTGCGCTTGAAATCCATTTGTTGTCTAGTCATAGGAAAATTCTGGCAGAGCACTATTAACACACTTTTACATCCACAAGCACACCACTGCAGCTAATAAAGAATTAAAAATATGCATAAAGGAAGATACTAGCCATGATAGGAATAACAATATTAGCCTCTCAGAAAGTAACAGGGATCGCAACTTCACATACCTGATTCTTCAGATGGCTTAAAAGAAAATGACCTATAGAAGCTATTATTTTCATCAGCCTCTCAATGTTAGAAAAACATTCATCATATTTCTTACCTGAGCTCCATCCTTTAATTTCAAGATGCATTCCATCGTATTGATAGTGATGACAACAGGTTCTGATCCCAATTTTGTCCATGGCACATGAATCCGAAGTTCATGAATATGCCCACTTAAAAAAGTAAATGGTAGTTTCAGCTCCTAACAACAACAAAAAGAGTGGTGAAGTGACTACTGAAACATATCAAAATTCAAGACACACCTGTAACTTAAAATAATAAGGTTCTATGACAAAATATAAGTCAAAAGCTGTTCTCCCTCCCCAAATCAGCAGTGTGCCGCGGGGTTTGGCAACTGGCTTTATAATTGTGTGCACACTTGCATTACAATTCGTCTGTTCAAAAGAGACATCTGGATTACCATGTCCTTGACAATAAAAGACAATTTAAAACCACCTCTCTTGCATGAAGCTACTGCAAAATGTGTCACTATTCAAGGGACAAGTAGAAATGCACCAGGTGGAAGTAAATACATGAACTGATATGCAGGCTGCATTATTCTGAAGAACACAAATTTGAAATTAAACAAACACTGACAAGGCCACAGCAAGGCAATTCCTTCCAAAATATTTAAGTACTTTGAGTTGTAAGAGCTCAGTGCTCTTAAGATTGGCCACAAACAAAAATGAAGTCTATACAAAAGCTATGACTTACTTACAACAAAAAGAGTTTTAGGAAAAAATACTGAGAAGATTTTTTTTTTTGTTAGATACATGTTTAATTGGTCCCTTTATTTTATGTAAGTACAGTTTGTACTCTTTTTCTAGTGTTAAAATAATGTTAAAAGTTAAGGAAACAAGCCAAACAGAAAACACAAAAACTATGATTGAATCAAAAATCACTCCATAAAGCAAAGATTTACTTGGTGCACTTTGTTAGACTTATAAATTAGAATTTCTGTGTGTTATACACAGTAAATCAGGTAAAATGCTTTCCATTTTCAATACTTCAATAAGAATTAAAACAAAGTGACATTAAAATGGTTATGTTAAAAAAATATAAAAGTGTTAAGGTCATACGCGACGCACTCTAAATTAGGAAATGCCAGATGTAGAGTTACAACTGCTATTCTGATTTGACTCTTGGCTCATATATTTCATGATGTCCTTTCTAAAAACATGATGTCATATTATTTCTTCTGCAGAATCCCTCCATAATTCAATGATCAGGACGAAGGTACTCCCTAAAGAAGCAGTTAATCTGGTTTTCTTGTCTTTTTAGCCACAGCATTCACGGTGTTGCCCCATTCACATCAAACTGCTCAGTAGATACAAACTTATTAAATTCTTAATTGGAAAAACCCAGACTCCTCCTCACCGAGGCCTAACCTGGATGTCACACTGCTTTAAAAACTGGTGCAAGTTTTTAAACTTGCAGAACTCCTAATAAATGCCTGGCACTCTATCCAGTCAATGCATTGAGCAGATGTCTGCAGGAC
>NW_009223894.1:0-3018 GCF_000690835.1 Fulmarus glacialis | reverse complement strand
GCAGGAAACACAAGGTGCAGGGGTTGAGATAAATTCTTTGGATCTCAGGTAGGTAGCACTGGACAGCACATTGGATGCCTTCATCTACTTTGGATCCAAAAGGTTGAAATCTCCCCAGTAGCCTGAGGAGTTCTGCTGGGAAGCCTGAGCTTAATGCTTATCAGACAGAACAGCCACCTGCAGCGAGAGACCTGGTCCAAGGACTAGAAATCAGATTTAAAATAACGAAAATAAGTGCTTAGTGCAAAATAAAGAAACAATATTTGATATTATGTAACAATTTTAAGTCAGTATTCTCAATACTAAGTATTCTAATGATGAAGCTTCAACAATGATGTATCTTCTTACCTTTCTGACCTCCTATCCTGACAGTTTTGGCTACAAATGTTTAAAGTTTTAATGGGAAAAAAACAACGGATGTCTTCACTTGATGTTCCTTATAGCCTGGTGTTCGGGTCTTCATCTTAGATGCTGGGAACTATAGGTGTGAATCTTGTCAGGGTGAGAAAAGAAGTGAATGTAAGTCTCCTAGATCCTGGGCAACAGTTTTGGCCATTAGGCTCTGTCCTGCTTTCGGCTGGGATGGAGTTGATTTTCTTCCTATTAACTGGTATAGTGCTGTGTTTTGGATGTAGTATGAGAATAATGTTGATAACACACTGATGTTTTAGTTGTTGCTAAGTAATGTTTACGCTAGTCAAGGACTTTTCATCTTCCCATGCTGCCCTGCCAGGTGTGCAGGGGGCTGGGAGGGAACGTGGCCAGGACGGCTGGCCCAGCTGGCCAATGGGCTATTCCATACCATATGATGTCATGCTCAGCATATAAGGCAGGGGGGACGTTCGGAGTGATGGCGTTTGTCTTCCCAAGTAACCGTTAAGGGTGATGGAGCCCTGCTTTCCTGGAGATGGCTGAACACCTGCCTGCCGATGGGAAGTAGTGAATAAATTCCTTATTTTACTTTGCTTGTGCACGCAGCTTTTGCTTTACCTATTAAACTGTCTTTATGTCAACCCACGAGTTTTCTCACTTTTACCCTTCTGATTCTCTCCCACATCCCACTGGGGGGGAGTGAACGAGCGGCTGTGTGGTGCTCAGTTGCCGGCTGGGGTTAAACCACGACAGGCTCTTAACTACTGTGTTTCTTAGTAAACTCAGGGACATAAACCTTTGTTCAGAACTTCAGAATTTACCTGGCAAAACCGAGCATTTTATTCTACATGAATAAAATTTGAGGACAATTGGATTTTGCATTTAGTACTTGACATATATTATAAAGTCTACCTATAGAATATTTCTGCAAAGCTAGTTAATGTCATTATTTGCCCAACATCTTGAAACTGTAATTAAATCTTAGTGATATGTTTTGAAAATCCACTAAAAATTTTTATTTTTTTAAGTAGCTACCATGTCATAAGTTCACACTACTGCAACTGTGACAGATTAGCATCCTGAGATAGCCTCTAATTAGTCACCCAAAAGAGAAGTCAGCTATTCTTATGCATGAATACCTAGCACCATCACAGAGACAAGCGCCCTCTCCATTCTATGGCTGATACCTCTTCAGCCCTTCTACTGGTACTACGAAAACATTCATCTTGCATCCAAGAGGTAAGAATAGATGCAGTATATTCACTGCTGACAAAATCTTCAGAGAAGACAATTACACAAAATTATAGCTCTATTTTTTGCAAAGTACAGCTTTCAGTTTGTAAATTAGTTCTTGGGTTTAATGAGCTTTCATGAACAAAGTTGAAAAAAGAAAAAAAACACACCTCTCACGTCAAGGAAATTCTTTGACTCCTAGCTCAGCCATGCTTACATAAAATCACATCTAATTTCAAGTCCCCTTTCCAAAAGATGATAGTTATAGACCTTCTCATAAAAACAGTTTGAAGAAAATTGTTAATTTGTTTTTACAGAGTGTTTTTTCTTCATGTCATTCATAAATATACTGAAGAATTTTAGCTAAAAGTCTCTCTCCTAAAAATTCAGCGTTAGGCTAGAACGACTAAATGAATAAACATGAATAAAATTTTAATCCGAACCATTTCCGTCAAGCCACCAAAAAGCAAGTAGTGGGCAGTTTAGCTACAGATGTTGCTACACTGGTCATATAATAAATAAAAGAATACCTTACGTCCCGCAGCTTTGTGGGGGCCCACAGAAATAAATTATCAAAAAAACATGCAATCTCAAAATACATTACAACTTAAGAGACAACACTTTCATGAATCAAGACAGTCAACTATCACTATTAACAGTAATAGAAATAAATTCCCTTTCCAGACTAGCAGATATGTAATTTTCATGTCACTCATCAATACCACAATGTCCATTTAGATCCTGACTTGTACTCACAAGCATAAGTTATGAATTTACTTCAAAAGGCATTCACCCAACGGTACTGAGGGAGCTGGCGGGAGTGCTCACCAAGCCACTTTCAATCATTTATCAGCAGTCCTGGCTAACTGGGAGGTCCCAGTTGACTGGAAGTTAGCAAATGTGGACGCCCATCTACAAGAAGGCCCAGAAGAAGGATCTGGGGAACTACAAGCCTGTCAGTCTGATCTCAGTGCTGGGGAAGGTTACGGAGCAGATCATCTTGAGTGCCATCATGCAGCATGTACAGGACAACCAGGTGATCAGGCCCAGTCAGCATGGATTTATAAAAGGCAGGTCCTGCTTGACTAACCTGATCTCCTTCTATGACAAGGTGACCCACTTAGTGGATGAGGGAAAGGCTGTGGATGTTGTCTACCTAGACTTTAGTAAAGCCTTTGACACCATTTGCCACAGCATTCCCCTGGAGAAAATGGCTGCTTATGGCTTGGACGGGCATATTCTTCGCTGGGTAAAAAAACTGGCTGCATGGCCGAGCCCAAAGCGTCATGGTGAATGGAGTTAAATTCAGTTGGTGGCTGGTCACAAGTGGTGTTCCCCAGGGCTCAGTATTGGGGGCCAATTCTGTTTAATACCTTTATGAATTATCTGGATGAGGGGATTGAGTGCGCCCTC
>NW_009223893.1:1969-3745 GCF_000690835.1 Fulmarus glacialis | reverse complement strand
GGGGTGTGGGTGCCACGGGTGTGGGTGCACCAGGGATGCCGATGTGCGGGTGCCATGGGCGCGGGTGCCTGCAGACCCCTGGGAGGTGCCGTTCGAGGAGATCCTCGACCTGCAGTGGGTGGGCAGCGGGGCGCAGGGTGCCGTCTTCCTGGGCCGCTTCCACGGCGAGGAGGTGGCCGTGAAGAAGGTGCGGGACCTCAAGGAGACCGACATCAAGCACCTGCGCAAGCTCAAGCACCCCAACATCATCACCTTCAAGTGAGCGTGGGTGCTGCCGGCACCGGCATGGGCGTGGGGCGCGGGCATGGGCATGGCGTGGGGCATGGCCATGCTATGGACATGGGGACACCATGGGCACAGGGCATGGACACGGCATGGTCATGCCATGGTCATGGAGTGTGGATGCAGCCATGGTCATGGGGAACACTATGGGCACAAGGCATGAACGTGGCATGGGGCATGGACATGGCATGGGGCATGGACATGCTATGGACATGGAACATGGACACAGCATGGTCATGCCATGGTCATGGAGTGCGGATGCAGCATGGGCAAGCCATGGCCATGGGGAACACTATGGGCACAAGGAATGGATGTGGCATGGGGCATGGATGTGGCATGGAGCATGGACATGCTATGGACATGGAACATGGACACAGCATGGTCATGCCATGGTCATGGAATGTGGATGCAGCATGGACAAGCCATGGCCATGGGGAACGCCATGGGCACAAGGCATGAACGTGGCATGGGGCATGGACGTGGCATGGGGCATGGACATGCTATGGACATGGAAAATGGACATGCTATGGACATGGAACATGGACATGGCATGGGCAAGCCATGGGCATGGGGCATGGAGAACACTATGGGCACAGGGCATGGACACAGCATGGGCATGGACATGGTATGGGGCGTGGACGTGGCATGGGCATGGGGCATAGACCTGGACATGCCATGGGCATGAGGGATGGAGGCATGGACATGGCATGGGCGTGAACACACTATGGGACATGGACACGCCACGGACATGGAGGACACCATGGGCACAGGGCATGGACACGTCATGGGCACGAACACAACATGAGGCATGGACATGCGCAAGCCACGGTCATGGGACATGAGGAACACCACGGGCACAGGGCATGGACATGGCATGGGCATGAGCATGAACATGGCATGGGCATGGACACAGCATGGACACAAGCATGGACATGCCATGGGCACAGGTACAGGGGTCATGGATGCGACACGGGCATGGGACACCAACACGGCTTGTGCATGGGGAACACCAGCATGGCATGGACCTGGGTGGGCAGGACACGGCATGGGCGTGGGGCACGCTGGCATGTCCCACATGTGGCACAGGGGACGGCCACACATGGGACAGGTCTGTCACAGACAGGGCACTCTCAGGGCAGGGTGATGTGGGTGCAGATGGGTGCCCCGGTGCTCTGGTGCTGATGGGTGCCCGGGCACAGATGGGTGCCCCAGTTCAGATGGGTGCCCCAGTATCCCAGTGCTACTGGGTGTCTGGGTGCAGATGGGTGCTCCTAGTGCTAACAGGAGGGCTTGGGTGCACATGGGTGCTCCAGCACTGATGGGTGCTGATAGGTACCTGGGGGTACCTGGTGCAGATGGGTGCTCACAAGTGCCCTGGTCTTGGGCAGAAGTTGGGTGCCCCAATACAGTTGGGTGCCCCGGTGCTGCTGGGTGCCCCGGCTGGCCGGGCAGCCGGTGCTGAGGGGGCCGCTGTGCCCCCAGGGGGGGTGGCAC
>NW_009223893.1:0-1951 GCF_000690835.1 Fulmarus glacialis | reverse complement strand
CGGGTGCTGAGGGTGCCGCTGTGCCCGCAGGGGTGTGTGCACCCAGGCACCCTGCTACTGCATCATCATGGAGTTCTGCGCCCAGGGCCAGCTGTACGAGGTGCTGCGCGCCGGGCGCAAGGTCACCCCCTCCCTCCTCGTCGACTGGTCCATGGGCATCGCCGGCGGCATGAACTACCTGCACCTCCACAAGATCATCCACCGCGACCTCAAGTCGCCCAAGTGAGAGGGGATGGGGGCTCGGGGAACACCCATGGGTGCTGGGGTGGGTGTCCCAGGTGGTGGCGTGCCCATGATGGCACCATGCCCGTGATGGGGACATGCATGTGGCAGTTGCATGATCATGGGAACGTACCTGTGGTGGTACATTGTCCTCGGTGGCTGCGTGTCGGTGACAGTTGCATGCCCGCGGTGGTGCCATGTCCTTGGTGGTGCCATGGCCATGGTGGTGACGTGTCCTTGGTGGTGCCATGTCCTTGGTGGTGACATGTCCTTGGTGGTGACACACATGTCCTTGGTGGTGCCATGGCCATGGTGCTGACATGTCCTTGGTGGTGACACGTCCTTGGTGGTGCCATGGCCATGCTGTGCCCATGGTGATGCAATGCCCATGGCAGTTGCGTGCCCATAGCAGTACCATGTCTATGGTGGCTGCGTGTCCATGGCAGTGACATGTCCATGGTAGTGACATGTCCATGGCATTGCTGTGCCCGGGGCAGTGCAATGACCTTGGTGGTTGCATGTCCGTGACAGTTGTATGTCCGTGGTAGTGCCATACCCGTGGTGGTTCCATGCCCATAGCAATTGCATGACCGTGGTGGTACCATGCTCATGGTGGTGGCGGTGCCTTGCCCATGGTGGTGGCATGTCCATGATGGTGCAGTAACTGTGGTGGTACCATGCCCATGGCAGTGACATGGCCATGGTGATGCAATGCCCATGGCAGTTGCATGCCCATAGCAGTGCCGTGTCTATGGTGGCTGTGTGTCCATGGCAGTGACATGTCCATGGCAGTGACATGTCCATGGCGTGGCAGTGGAATGACCTTGGTGGCTGCATGTCCGTGAACATTGTATGTCCATGGCAGTGCGATACCCGTGGTGGTTCCATGCCCGTAGCAATTGTATGACCATAGAGGTGCCATGCTCATGATGGTGACGGTGCTGTGCCCGTGGTGGTGGCATGTCCACAACAGGACCACGCTCATGGCAGTTGTATGCCCATGACGGTGCCAAGTCCATGTTGGTGCTGTGGTGGTGCCATGTCCATGATGGTGTGGTGGCCATGGTGGTGGCATACCCATGTCCTGATGATGCTCGTAGCGATTGCATGCCCGTGGTGGTGCCATGCCCGTGTCATTGGCGTGTCATTGGTGTGGCGCTGAGTGGGTGTCCCCCAGCATGCTCATCACCTACGACGACGTGGTGAAGATCTCGGACTTCGGCACCTCCAAGGAGCTCATTGACAAGAGCACCAAGATGTCCTTCGCTGGCACCGTGGCCTGGATGGCGCCCGAGGTCATCCGCAATGAGCCCGTCTCCGAGAAGGTTGACATCTGGTGAGGACACAGGGACCTCGGGGACATCGTGGACACGGGAACCTCAGGGACACCAGGGAACCATGGTGGCACTGGGGACACAGGAACACAGGGAGCTTTGGGAGGCAACGGGGACATTGGGGGGCACAGGGGACATTGGGAACAATAGGAACAGGGGACATTGCAGGGACATCAGGGACACGTGAGGCCTCAGGGACACCAAGGACGCTGGGGGGCAACAGAGGTGGGGACATTGGGGATGCTGGTGGGGACATTGCAAGGACAGCAATGAGGGACATCAGGGACCACAGGAGGGGCAGGGGACATCAGGGACACCAGCATGGGTAGAGGAAGGGAGGGGACACCAGGGCAGGGCAAGGGGAACCAGGGGACAGCAGGAGGACACTGGGGGTG
>NW_009223892.1:73777-95191 GCF_000690835.1 Fulmarus glacialis | reverse complement strand
AACCTAAAGGATTCTATGATTCTATGATATTCATTCACAGTAAAGCATGCTGCAATCAGCTGCTGAAAGGCCTTCTCTAAGTAACTGAAGTTTCTTATCAACCAAGGACCAGTTAGCAAAATAATGCCAGTGACAGAGTAGCATAATTTTAATACCCTGTATTAAACAAGTCAACAGACATGATCATTTAAAGCACAGTATTTAGACATAGCAAAGACAATGTTTAGTGAAGCCTAAAAAGGAAACTAATACACATTTTTCTTATTCAGGAAAAGCAGCAGCTAGGCTTACAAGTAATTTGAGAAGTAATTTAACCAAGCTGCAATTTCTACATTTTGCAATTTATCTCGTACACAAGAAGGGTCTAGAGAACAAGTCTTATGAGGAGCGGCTGAGGGAACTGGGGCTGTTTAGCCTGGAGAAGAGGAGGCTGAGGGGAGACCTCATCGCACTCTACAACTACCTGAAAGGAGGTTGTAGTGAGGTGGGGGTCGGTCTCTTCTCCCAAGTAACCAGCGATAGGACGAGAGGAAATGGCCTCAAGTTGCGCCAAGGGAGGTTTAGACTGGACATCAGGAAAAACTTCTTCACTGAAAGAGTGGTCAGGCCTTGGAACAGGCTGCCCAGGGAAGTGGCGGAGTCACCATCCCTGGAAGTATTTAAAAGACGTGTAGATGAGGCACTTAGGGACATGGTTTAGTGGGCATGGTGGTGTTGGGTTGACGGTTGGACTTGATGATCTTAGAGGTCTTTTCCAACCTTAATGATTCTATGATTCTATGATGTTTCAATGGACAGAACAAACAATTATATACTTCTGTGGAAGAGAAAGTCCATAAAATGGACAGAGAGGTGTAAAAAAAAAAAAAAAAAAAAAAACACCACCAAAAATCACCAAGTCTGGAGCAGCACAAGGAAAAGGAAGAACAACGCCAGATCTGTTAGCTCTCTCCATGCAAATCCATCTCTCCACATAAAAGGCTTTCTAACAATGTAGCTTTCTATCACATTTAAGTACTGTCTAGCACATTATCCTCTTAGATAAAAAACAGATGTAAAACATGGAAAGCTGCTTCATTTAAACAGATAAGAAAAAATCAATAATGATTTTTTATTTGTTTTGAAAATCATCCTAACTTGTTTCCAAATACCATGCTTCATTATTAAACCTCAAAGACCTCAATTTAGCTATAGATTAATCTAAACCAGGCTAAAGTAAGGAGCAACTGTTTCACTGTGTAAATTAAGCTTCTGGTCATGCCTAATTAGACCATTTCTTCAGGGGTATTAGCAGAATCAGACTGAACTAAATCATCCCAATTAAACTAGTCGGTCTCGTGGTTCAATGTCTTCATTGACTCAAGTATGCTACATTTTACATGAAATCCAAAGCTGCAACAAGCCAACGGATTATTTTAAATTCACTGTATTCTGCAACAACATCAACTTAAATAATGACTGAAAAGCCTCCAAGGAAGCTCCTTCCACCTGATGTACCTTCCAGTATCAGTTTTCCAGCTGCCAGATGAGCAGCTTAAAGGAGTCTGCAGTGTTTTTGCACTGAAGCCAGAAAAGGACAGAATTTGACACCAATATTTGACAATGGATATCTTTGCATTTCCAAAAAAACATTTATGGACAGACATTTGCCAGTAAGAATGAAACAAATTTGTTGATACACAGGCCCATAAAGCTTAGAAATACAAATTTATCAAACTCAAAGGGTAAGATCTGCATGGAAGCCCGAAAGCCATGCAACATTCAGCCTACTCCAGGAAGCTGATTTAGCCTGATTCATACAACTAAGGGAGAGGCAGAAGCACAGCAGGCACCTAGTCCATACAGCATACTTTCAAGAAAACAAAAAAGTAAGTCGAGAAGCCAACAGCCAGAAATTTCTTTATGAGGTACAGTTGCAAACACAAACTAAGATGTTACACAGCAGTCGACAAAAAAATTCTGTGGATCCTCTTATGAGGAAAGAGTTACTTGTTGCCCACACCGTGACAAGCAGAGTGGCAACCAGTCCACAAGTAGAGAGGCAATAGCTGTAGGTATTAAGGGAAAAGTCCTGTCCTTCACATGGGGCACACGGCTCTGCTCAAAGCAAAGTGCAGTCTGTAGCTAGCTAAAAAGGCATGGGATCTGCAGCAGACACCTCCCAGCATCCATAGCCTTGTTTAAGCTCCATATTGTAGCCCATAGTGGTACTTTTGACTTTAATTGCTTTAAGTGTACAAACCAGATAGAGATAGATTGAAATAATACAACTGAGGAAAAATGAGGAAATACTTGGTTTAAATAAGATTTATAAAGAGGAAGACTGTAAAAGATAAACAATTTGTACTCTGCTAACGTGGTGCCTGTGCACATTATACACACCCCACAGAGCATTCATGTATTCTTCTTTGAACAGGTGATACGCACTGAACAGACTCTTAACTCATACACATTGTTAATAATTCCTCTGACAACCATAACATGCTAAACTGAATCTCAGTGCCTCAGCGGGAGCAATTGGCTACATGAAGACAAGGCATGCACACGCAGGAGTTTCAGAAAGAGATGCTGTTTAAAAGGGACAACATGTACAACCTGGAGCTCTCCTCTACCTCCCTCTGTGAAGAAAAAAAGAGAAGAAGGAGAGGAACAAAAGTTAATAGACCACATTTCTGCCACGAGCTCTGTAAAATGATTTCAGAAAGTGAGGTAAACATTTGCCTCAAGTTGATAAAACATTTGTGCAGCGGAGAGTTTTGCCATGTGCTTCCTGGGACATACACCAGTTAATTAATCTATACCAATTAATCTTGAGTTAAACTAATCCAATTTCATCCATAACTACACATGCATTAGAACATATGCTTTTGAGAGCTGATTTTTAGAGTTACAGTTCCTGTTTTATTAACTCAAGAATTTCAAGTAATCTTAATACAGAATTGGAGCTGCTATTTACCACACTGGAAAGAGAACCTGTATTTATTACAGAGAGGAACAGATTTGTTCCCTCTTTCCCCCCGACTGCATCCACTGCCTGCATCTGAAGCATCCCCCTGCCCTTCCCTCCTCGCCCCCTGTACATTTTGCCTGTTATGAGGAAACTGGTAGCTCCCACGGAACACATTTTGCTTTTGCAAATACCATAATGCAGAGAGATACTTTCTGGTTTTATAAATCTAGGCAATTCTCCTCTGAGAAAAAAAAATCCAGAAGCCTCCTACACTAAATCTCATGTTTATGGATAGGCAATTTCAAGTCTAGTAAAGTTATATGAGAGTCATACTCAAAACTTCCGGTACAGAACATGATATTAAGTCTTCCAATCAGATAATTCTGTATCTGCGTAGAAGAGTCACATTACTCATTTGCGTACGAAAGATGGAGGGGAAGGAATATCTTCATGGCAACAAGGGCCACTCAAATTGGTTTAAAAACTAAAATAGTTTTCAAAGTTACTGCCTATATGGGTGTAATTACACACATGCAATCACTAAGACAGGAAAATAGAGAAGCTATTTTAACTCAATCACTAAGGAGAAATCAAATTACTTTAGCAAATGAAGTGCTGGATTCTAGCTAAAATAAAAACCCTACTTTCCACCCAAAGACATGTCCACATGGATCCTTAACAGGGAGGAAAGCCTCTGGAGCGCCCTGCAGGTCTCTCCTTTGTGAGCTAAAGGAGGAAAAAACACAAGCAGCAGGACGCTGCCGTCTTCTGCTTAACAGCTGGTGCTGCAGGAGTGCCATGTTTTGACAGTCAGCTCTGCACAGACCTGCTGACCTGGAGAGGCTGAGGAAACTTGGGGTCCATCCCAGACTCAGATGTGAACATGCTTTTTTGGGCACAGACACTTCTGACTGTTCCCGTCTAAAGTGATTTGCTATACCATCCTCCTGCCTGTCCCTTTTATTAAGGAAAACCTTCTCACCTAGGCAGCCCCAATTCCACTTCAAGGCCTCTTGTTTTTTCCTTCTTTTTTGCACAGTCCCCCCAAAACCTTCAAGCCCAAGTCCAATCTCTCCTGACTTGGCCCCTGGGGTTGTTTCAGTGTGTCCCAGGCAGGTGAAGACTTCCCTCATTCCTGGGTTTTTATCTCCTTTGTATCTGAACCAGATTCCTTCCTGATGTCTCCTGTGAAGTCTCTGAGCGCAGAAGATGCAGAAGACCTGGACCCGTGTCCCCTCTCAGGTCTGCCATGGCCCTCAATCATGCCGAACAGGGAAAGCCCTGCTTTAGCCCCCGGCTGGAAAACACTGAGGACAGATGGAGTCTCTGGCAGTGCAACAGCTCAACTGTAGCAAGCTACCAGTGAGCATATGCAAACTACACATTTTTCAAAAGGTTATTCACTTCGCTCATTTGGCGTTGATTTTCCACAGAAAAATCCTTGACACAGACTAGCACTGCCAAATTTTAAGGCCTGAGGGCACTAAAGCTTCTCAAATATAGGTCAAACCTATTTTTATACAAACACAAAACAATAAATCTTGCATTAGACTCTTTTTTTTTTTTGGGGGGGGGGGGGAAGGGGCGCAGGAAAGGATTATTTTGGCTTAAATTCCATGCACATCTTTGATTTCCAAGCCCCTTCAGTTTAAAGCTGTTAGGGACAGTTTCAGGCCAAATATAAAGTTTGGCAAAGCTCTGAGCAACTGCAGACAAAGATTTAAAATCTTCTTATTATGTCTCATTACAGCAGATGCGCTTACAGCAGCATCAACAACGACTAAGTTGGTTAAACCCCGATCACAGAATTCTTTCACCATTCCACTTTTGAGCAGTCAATTTACATCTATAAAAATTACTACCATTTCAGGGCTTTTTTTAAACATACACAAAGTCAAACTATCTTCATGTTCACTTCGGTTTTTTTTCTGTTTCTCAAGCTAAAACTTTAAAAGCTTGCTCAAATTTTCAGGGGGTATTTTATTTTTCCTCTTTTGACTTCAAATTAAACACAACAATTATTTACTTGCATCTGCCAAGTTCTAAATTGTTCCGGTAATTTGCATCTGCGTAAAACTATAAATAATTTAAACCTTTATGCCAGTGCATCATCTCTGATTCACCAAAACATACAGATTTACCAACACCTTCAAAGTTATCATCCATTACTTTGCTGCAGACTGGTGCCAAACGCATTTAATAAAATACCTTGAACTGAACTTTCAAGCAGGCATGAGTAATACAGTGGTTCAGGCTCAGAACCAAAAAGCCAGCAGGCTGAAGTGGGTTTTCAGTGGACCTGACCCAGGAACTTAAAAGCCTATTAAGGACAAATTATATTTTTAAAGACAGACATAAACACTCATCTGCAGCTGGGGAAAAAAGCAAACCAACAACCTTTCATTGCATTATGAGTATGATGCTTTTTCCAAAGGAAGAAAATAAGAGCTTGGCTTAAACGTATTTTAAGTTGAGTAGAGCGAAGAAGCACATAAAACTACTGCTTCACTTTCTTGGAAAATGCATGCCAAAACCACCCTATTTCAAATTGAATGAGTATATGATTAATCTTGCCCTGCTCCACAGCCCTTGGCAATACTGTCATCACCTTCTCTCACTCTGGCTATTGCCAAGTGGTTATTCACCCACTGCTTCCTTGCCCGTCCTGTGTGAGCACTGCTGCTTCGATTACGTCCCTCAACCTCCGGTCCGGACAGGCCTGCTCTTCCCTTCCCAGTTTCCCTGCCTTGCCCTAATGGTCTGGGCTGCTTTGATTCCTCACATCTCCTCCAGGGTTTCTTCCAAGTTCTCTCCCATTTCTCATCCCTTATCCAGCGTTTTCCACTGCCCTTGACTCCTTTAGACTCCTCTGTCTCTCAGAGCACATTTCCTACATCGTGATTTCATCCCATACTTATTGTTGTAACTTCAGTTGTCCTGTCTGCCATATAGCTACACCTTTACGAAAGTGTTACGCAAGCATCAACTCTCTGTCACATCACTAGATGATGTTCAGAAGTGAACCAGGGGGGCCAGTCCGCAGTGGAGCCAGATCTAAGGCACCAAAGTCCAGCTGTGATCTTCCTCCTCCTTACTGTTTTGGCTACTTCTTGCCTTGTGAACATGCCTGTACTGCTCAAACTCTGCTGAGATGAGCAGCCTCCTCTCACATTCAGAAATAGGTTATTTCAATACTTCTGTTGCACTGTGGCAAATGCTAATCCAAACCACTGTCTGTTCCCTTGGATCCTAAAATTAGGACATATGTCCAGCACTTGAGCACTATACAAACACTACCGAAAAAAAAGGAAAAAACTTAACAGAAAATAAAAATAGGCTTCGGAATTAAAAAAAAAAAAATCAGTTTCATCTGTACTATATATACTTCAGTAATCCAAACAGTCTCTTGAAACAAAAATACGGATATATCTGTGCCAAGCATGCAAACAAATCCTAGGGTTTCACTCATTAAAAACCTATTGTTTGAATCAATACAATAAGGACCTCATACAAAATAAGATAGCAAAGAGCTGATTACAAGCTTTATGATCTGCATAACTGAGAAGGTCACTGGTACAGAAGTCAAATACGGATTGACAGATTGTTCTTTCACAGCAAAAGCACAGTCATTGGAAAAGACACTTGGAGCGAGACAACTCTTTCAATGGGAAAAAGAGCACTCCGATTATTATGACTAGCTTTCATGATCGCAAGGAGAAAAGTGAACAAAATATTTGATACAGGGAGGCTTACCGTAAGAATGTGATGATTTCAAGCTGCAGTTCCAATATCTACCACTCTTTGAACAGTCAAGCCTCTTCCCTTAACTGTGTTTGGACAGAGATGACTCTGAGAAAGTTTTCTCGCTGCCTGGAGAGGGAGGGGGCAGATGGACCTACATTTCAAGGTTAGGTTTGGTTTTACCAAATCAAGGCCCATCAAAACATGCCGGTCATTTCTATGTCCCACATCCTTAGGAATGGGTTAACCAGCACTGCTCCACCGCTGTATCAGCTCACATCTGCTGTGGTCAAACACTTCATTATCTGTGCTGGCAATAAGGGATGTAGCTTCACAGAAATGGACATGTTATGGAAACAATACCAAAACACAAGTCTCAAGGTTTTTTTTTTATATTTTTATTTTTATAGGTCTCCACTAGCATAACATCTAGCAGTGATTAAACACTGAGAACTCCCACTTTGTGATGGAGCCACTTGAAGTCTGGATCCACTCAACTCCCAAAACTGCAAATCTGGCTAGTTATAGCTCAAATGCACACTTTGTTATCACATGTCTTAACTATTATATTTAACAAGAAACCAAGTCACGAATTATGACGAGAAACCCTAACACCTGCTATTTTGAAGATGTACTGCAAAGCTCCCTCTCTCTCTACCCCCCCCCCCCCCCCCAAAAAAAAAAAAAAGGTGAAGCTTGCTAACTTGCATGTCAGTACGCTACACAATAAATTTTAGGTTTTTTTGGTCAGTGCACCATATGTACTTGCCTTCGTAACTATTTCCTGACAACTTCTAATAAACTGTTCACCCACAGAGTGAGGTGTTGGCCACTGGCTGCACAAATATCAGATTTTGACATCTCCTTAGAAACAATTTTTCAGTTTACCTGAATTTGTCTCCTCAGCGGAAATCCAGCTTCCTTCCTGCGCTAATTCTTTTAAGAGTCTCCTACGCATTTGTCTCTTTTCCCTCAGCACATTTTTGAAATTGTTGATGCATTTGTTCAGGTAGATGGTCTCTGCGCACACCTTGTCAAGGCTCATGGGTCTGCACTCCTTTGCTGGCTCAGGTAGAGAGTTCACATCTCCTCCAGGTTCCTCAGGAGGTGAGCGCTGCCCAGCGGGGATTTCACAGTCAGATGATGGCATCGAACTGGAAACAGGAGGCTCATGTGGAACAGAGGAAAGACTGGAAGGAACAAACTGCATCTGAGCAGATGCTTCGCTGGTGACAGTTGTGTTTGCCTGGCTCTCAGAGGACTGACTAGGAGGGGTTTCTGCAAAGTTGTCAGAGCTGCCGCACATACCTGAACTGGTCAGCATAAGCGTATTGTCATCATCCATCTGTAAGCCACTATCATTTTCCAAAAGGATTTCAGAATCACTTGTCTCCAGTTTGTGAAACACCACCTGCAGAGCAGACCTGAAGTGATGAATAGCTTTCCCAAGCTTATTAGTGTAAAACTTCATGTCTACAAGATCAACATTATCCCGGGAATGGTCAAGGAAATACTGGGAATTTTCCAGGACATCCCTAAAGACCTGATCAGTTGGATCTTGATCATTCAGGTCCATTTGGATCATATCTTTCAAGCTGTCATTACTATCAGCCATTTCATCCGTTGTATGATCATAGCTAATGGTTGTCACCCCACTAGAAACATCTTCTCTTTGAATATCAACTTTCTCCACACTGGTAAATTTGCACGGGATATCACAGTCTATTTCAGTTTCTTCTGTGGTTATCCCCTCATCTTTATCCAGAAGGGAAGAACAATTCTCAGTGACACTTTCAGTGGCAAGCCTGTGCTCACTACTATTGCTTGAAGCACACATCTGGCTTGCATGGCCCAAAGAGTCAGATGAGCAGTAATTTCCATCACCTGATTTGGCCAAATTGGTCACCTGTAGATTTTGTAGAGGTTCATGAAGGGCCTGGTGAATGTCACTGTCATCTGAAGGCCGCTCACTGCAGCTTATTGTTTGTGCTTCCTTCCCAGTTTCAGGTATCAAGTTGCTTTTCTTAGTCAAGGTTGACTTCTGCACAGAAACAAGTCTCTCCCCAACGCACTGTGTTTTCCTACTCGTGCTTTTATATTTAACCTGGCATGAGTCCATCCGAAGGTGCCCAATTGCATCAGCTCTCTGAGCTGCATCAGGATTCGCTGAGTTGCGGTGATTTTTCTTGAAGCCAGACTGTGAGGAGACTGAATCTGTTTTGCAGCCCCTCTGGCTATTCTGCCGCTTTTGCTCTTCACTGGTAGCAATCCGGACCCCTGAGCTTTGTAGAAGGATAGACTTCTGTAAAATAAAGTCTCTCTGTTCACAATTGACAAGTTTCACAATTGCTGGTCTTGGCGTTAATGGCTTGCCCGTACCAATATCTGATCTATAAGCATCTTTTATGTACTTACTGCACTGGATACCATTGAAACAATGATATTCAGACAAGAAGCTGCAGATAAGCTCTACTGTGTTTTCACCATCTTTTTCTGGGATGCCATAAAAATATAAAACTGGTTCTTCCTTGTGTATCTCCCCACTTGGCTCTCGAGTATGTGTACCCTGAGTTTTGCCAGTGGAACCACCTTGCAGGCCTTCTATCTCACTCAAGACTGTATCCACGCAGCTGGAGACTTCATCTACAGAGCCTTTTATCAAGGTGAGGTGCTGCCGGAGCTCTGCAATCTCTGTCTGGATGCGACTTATTCCCTGGAGCTCTTTAACAATGTAATCAACCACATCAGCTGAGCGATCTCTTGATTGCCGTCTACAACTCTTGTAGGCAGTGGGCTTTTCCTGGGGAAAGCACTCTTGCCTTTCAGCTACCTCCCCCCAGCTCATGGTAATGCTCAGGGAAGAAAGGTCCTGCCCCTCAGACACTCTGCCCTTTCTTTCAGCAGTAGTCTGGGTTGTACCATTAGAAGAATTTCCCTTGTCCTTCTTGTTCTGTTGAACTGAGCATGGTATTTTTACATAGCCATCCCAGTTCAGTTCCACCTCACCAACGCACACTTCACTCACTCCCTTGGAATCGTGTTCTCCATCCTGATGAAAGTCCCCTCCAGCAGTGGAAAATCCAGTGCTCACAGAGCTCCTCTTTATTCCACAAACAAACATGTCCGTTTCAATCTCCACCGGGGAGAGCTGACAGTGATGAGCGTGGTTCGGATTCTCGTCTACCTGGCCTTGAAGAAGCCTCTTCATTTTGTCCCGCAGAAACAAATGGAGTTTTTGCTTCCGGAATTGCTTCCTGCCCCACAGTTTTACAACAGGTTTTCTGTGCAGAAGCGCAATTTCATTTTCTTGCTTTTTCAATCTACTTCTAGCAAACATCATCAGCAGCTGCACCTGTGTTTCTCATAGTGCTACAAGCTGCACAAGCACACATCAATCACTTCCCAATGCACAACTCACATCCAGTTTTTATTCTGTCACGAAGCAGCTACTGAAAGAGGGGAAAAAACATTACAGTTTGGTTCAGATAGAAATAGCCAAAGTAACTTAAGCAGCAAAATAAAAAAAATAGCATCCACACAAAAGCAGACAGAAAGAGGATGTGCTATTTAAAGTGTATAGACATAGTCTCGGTTTTGGCCACCTCCCCAGATCAGGTCCTTCTTTGTCGAAATAAGTGTTCCTCGCTCCCTCTTCTATCCAAGAAAGTTAAAAAAGAATAAAAGAGCAATTCTGTGGCCACTCCCTTTTTTTACCATGTTTGCAAATTACTCTAAGCTGAGCTCCTGGCAATGGTGTGTGATTTAATTACCCCTCTGAATATAGAATTCTGACAATTATTAGGGATTCTACCCCTGCACATTTCCTTTCCTTTCAAGTCCACAATCTTCATCCTTTCTTGCTTCAAACCAAAGCAGAAATCAAGTTCAACTTGGCGCAGTACCAGCTATCCCACAAGAATTGCACAACGTGATGTAAAGTGGCAGGACGACTTGATGACAGATTTTAAGTGTAAAACCTTTTGCTATTTTAATTTTTTATCTTAATATTTTGCTACCAAACACTAAAAAAAACCCAAAAACCTCAAAGCTCCCAAGCTCCCAAGCTAACCTGCAGTTAAATATGCCACACTCAGCATATGTATGAACAGGCTGAGGTGACAGCATGAAGATTCTGCACGTCACTTCTACTCCAACCCTCAAGATTTTGCGGTGGATCATTTTCCCGATTTAAATCCTCTCTGTAAAGAGCGAAAAAAAAAAAATACTACGTTAACTACTTAAAACTTTCATGTGTCTTCACTGCTGTACTTACTAAGCAACATACAATCAGCTTTTTCCTCTAGAGAGTAAGGCAAAGAGACCCATACAAAGGTCCTCCTGGAGCCAAGTTGACTGGAGAATGCCAGTGTCTTTGACAATTCAACTTGGACTTGCTGCTGAAGCACACATTCTTTCTCACATTCTTGTTTGATTTAAGACCTATAGTAACTGCCTTTCATTTTTATGATTACATAGTTCTAAAAAAAAATTTTTAAGCTCCACAATGCACAGACATAATCATCACACGCAACTTTCAGCCTAACTTAAATTTTGCCAAGTGCGTCCAGCTTTGCACAGGAAGGTTTACTGCCATGTTGAAAGGAACAGAATCAGGGTCTCTAACCTTGTTTTTGGTTTAGCCGTTTTAAGGCTAATGTGTTACAGTTCATACCAAGATGTTTTGTGCTGCTCCATTCACACTTTCTCTGAGGTCTGGTAACCTTGGCTCTCCTAATGTGGCCTTTGCAACCCTGAAGTCTTGTTCAGAGAGGGTCACATGTTGTCCCAGCAGCACCCACTGGAGAGTGCTGGACCAGGTGCTGAGCCCAAATATTTCACACTTTCATGTGCAGCAGAGGACCGAACACTACAATAGGTCTGTTTGCACTGGATTGAGGCCCTGATCTAAGACCCAACAAACTCACTCTGAGCATTTTCAGCTCCAGAGCTCACAGAAGCTTTCACCTGATACCTCTTTCAGACATCAAACAAGGATTCCCATTTTCAAAGCATTAACTCAAAGTTTCTACACCTGCACTGATCCCAAGCTGCTGCAGTGCAGAAACCCTGCCTAACACATCCTCCAGCTCCACCTGGCAGCCATTTACACTACTGCCAGCATTAGTGGGCATTTTCATCCTGGTGAATATTTTGGTTTCATTTTTGTTGTTTCACTTGGGGGGCAGGGAAGGAGAGAGAGGTATTTGATCTGTAGGAAGCAGCATTTGCAAATACCACGCTCTATAATCAGAGCTAATTAATATGCTATAACAGAGGCTGCATCTGTGCTTCAGGTTTAAGCACCATCATCCAGCATCTCAGCTGAATTTCCATACCAAAGGCAATACCTGCCCTTGTGTAGGCTAAACTAATTCCCTGTAAGATTGATTGTCAGCTTCTTAAAGAAAACAAGTTTTAGTTTTATAGAGTTTTGCGGCCGTTGGTCCACAAAGATCAGGTTTTCTTTTTAATGTCTTTCTTATCTAACTGTTCCCTCATGGAACAGGGTTGACCTAAAAAAAGTATTTGCTCAGGATCTCTTCTTCCACCACTTACACAGTTTACCTTTCACTTGAGTGGCTAACTGGTGTTTAACACCAGAAAACCACTTTTGTATCAATATTAAGAAGTGATCCCTCAGAGAGCAAGCTCCTGAATTCAGTGGCAGCCAAGAAAAGCTCTACAGTCGTGGCTCCCTAAACATGCGTTGCTTGAGGGTAGCACACAAAGATGCTCATTTCAAATATTTTCCAGCATATTGAACCCCAAGCGCTAGGAAAAAAGCCTACACATGCTTGTGCAAGGATTCCCTCAGAAAGCTCAGTGTTCATCATGCTTCCTTCCACACGCAGCTTTCAAGGCATGATAATGATCACTGTAGTTTAAAAAAAGAAATCAACTCAAGCCAGAGTTCACTCTCATTTCCTTTGTCTGCTGCAACACTTAACCGCAGCAGTTTGTTACGGAGAATGCTTTTTTTTCTTACTTGCAGGACTGCAGCCGTTCCAAAGCAGGTAGCTCAGTGCAAACACTACAACGCTGTCATTTTTATTTATATATATAGTTTGTGGTATATATATATGTGTGTGTGTACGTATATTAGAGATATACACAAATACTTATTTCATTAGAGATTTTCAAAAAACATCTTTGATTTCAAATACCAGCAATACCTTTCCAGCTTGCCCCAAAAGAGATAGAAACTGTTTCCTCCGAGGCTGGGAACAAGGCCAGAGCAGAACACGAGGACAGCAGCTCTGGCTCAGAGGGAAGCCTCTCTACCTCTCCCTACAGTGGGTAGAAGTGAACGGAAATCTCCATTTCCACCAAAGAGCAAAACACTGCTCGCTCACAAGAATGGGCAAGAAGCAGGTAAGAGAATCGCCCTCTTTGCACCTCTCCCACAGGCTTCCTCCCTCCATTCCCTGCCTTCTGCCACCCCAGACCCATGCTCAGACCTGGAGCTCTGGATATTCACCCACTTCATCCTGTGGGCTGGCCCCACAGTGCCTCTGCACCTCCTGCCAGGGTCCGTCACTCCTCCTCCTCACCCAGGGTTGTGTGTGCGCTCCTGTTCCCTTCCACTGCTCCAGACTAGGTGTTCTGCAGTTATCTGTGCCCTACAAAGATCCCTACTCCTCTAATGTTGCCTGTGTTAGGGTCATGCTTCTTTGTAGCACAGGCAGGCAAAGTGACAATAAAAGTTAACGCAGGTTCAGCCAGGAAAAAAAAAAGCTGGATGCAAATCCTTGCTGAAGTCTTTTTCTCTTCCACAATCACTCCAGGAGTCACACTAACACATAACAAGAAATCAAGTCTATAAAGAAAGAGTATTTGCATCCTGGTATGCTGCCAGATACTGCAAGCCCTCACTGACTACACAAGCTTTGTTCTGACTGCCTTTTTAGCAGGCATTTGTCTCCAGAATTCCATGCTCAGTTCAGCATGCAGCTGTCTCTGGGCGTGCAGACTGAAGAACAGCATGCACAGGTACCACCATTTCTACATCCCCCCACTTCCCAAAAGGAAGCCAGGCTCAAGCTAAGCAGGAGTAAGACATCACTGGCTTTACTTGGGGATGTTCGTGTTGTTTTACTATTCCCATGAGGACAAAACTGACATTAAGATTTTAAACAGGGGAAACAGATGAACTACCACAAACACTGCACAGCTCATTACCTTGTCACCGGGCACACTTCTGAAATATCCCTGTAATACATGAATGACAGTTACTTTTTCTCCTGACGTATGGTTTTGCAATGATGATAGGAGCAAAACCATTGCATGCCAGCGTCAATGAGTGAGACAAAAGAACATGAGATATCCCACGAAGGAATAAAATGCTATTATGAGATTTCTGGTCATCAGCTGGGGATCACTCATACTTTACATTTACAGCACTCTGGGGGAGGTCAGGCTCTCTCCAGAGAGAGGAGAGCTGGCTGCAAACCCCTCTGAGCATCATCTTCACTTCTTTGAGTCACTGGACAATTGTGGTTCAAAACAAAGGCAGCTTTGCACTGCCCCACACAGCAGTGAGCTGGCTGCAGACAAGTGGAAGAACAGGGGGTGAGAGCACAACCCCTACGTCCATTAAACCTCTGCTAAAATGAGGTTGGTTTTTCTTTTTACTGGCTATCTGGTTTTCATCACACTAAAGGGAAGTACCAAGACACCTTTACCCCACACCACCATGTTAGAATGCACTGGTACCCCAGGGTGGACGTGATGTTCAGAGTCACCAGCAAAGAGGTACAAAAACAATTAAGTATGATCAAAAAACATTTCACAGCAGCCATTTCTGGCTATCGACTCATGCCACCATGGCACTTTTGAATGACTATATTTACTTTATCTTCCACACAAAGTGGTATTGCATTACCTGTACTAGCAATTACATTAGGAAAAGCAATAAAATGACTGATAAACAGTCTTGTTACTTTATAAAGAACCATTTAAACATGAAGAATACCAATAATTAAAATGAAGGACATTCTGGGAAAAAAAGGTTTTGGCATTAACAAGAGAAAGAAATCATGGCTAAGGCTGCCATAGCAACATCGCCCCAGCACTCTGCCTGCTGAAACGTTGACTCTTCCTGGGAATATTATAGCATTTTTAAGCACAGTAATTGCTGAAAGAATCCTAACAACAAGGTTTGATAGAGATATGAAGGGTTACTGCCAGGTTTGCTGATGTACGACTTCTGGAGGTGAGCATGCAATTTTCTAATTAACATGATTAGATTTAATTTTGGGTTGGATCATACCTAAATGGCATTATTGCTTGCTTCTGAGAATGTGTCTTTTCAAATCTTCTCCTAATAATTAACAAAAACTCTAACTTTAGAGTCCTGGTATGAATTATCAGAACAAGAAGGTACTGAGCTGAGCGATCCTGGGTGAAGAGCAGGAAGATTGGAGAACAAAACATTCTCTTGAAAAATGTGTTCACCTGAGGACATTTCTGCTAAAAGTAAGGTGCAGAAGAAACATGTGGCACTTGACAGTGGCTTAAAGAGGAAATACATCTGTGCTATTGAAAAGACAGTAGTTACAAAAGGGTGACAATTATTTTAAAAACAAAACAACGTGAGCAAAAAATCTATTACACAGTCCCTCAGTAACCCTTTCACAGTCCCTTTGCAGCCAAGCCCCAGCCTAGATCCTTGTTCAGGAATTATTGCACAAGCTGCAAAACCACATCCCAGCCCCGTTTGTAGAACTTTCTGAAATTTTTAAGCACTTCCAATGATGTTGTCCAGGCTTCATCTGTACCTACAGGTTTGTTTCAATAAAGCTGAGCAAAAACTGTGTCAGAACACTTCAGTGCAGACATCAATGAAAGCCAGCCTTCCCACCTGTCACATTTTAGAAAAAACATACTTGAAACCTTTCCAAAGCAGTTTGGTAGATGTGACAAAAGGTCAGGTTTGGCCAGTCAGTCACCCTCATGGTGGAAAACTGATCTGGGGAATACTACATATTAGCTGAATGAATTACACGGTTCTGCACCTCCCACATCGCAGTTATTTCTTACCTTTTACACAAGGCCATTCACTTGGGGCAAAAAATACCTCTGAATAATATTTTGCTGTACCAGCTAGTTATCAGCTTAGCTACAAAGTGAAGGAACAGTAAAAATCATGAAGTATGAGGATAAAACACCCACTAAAGTGCTGCAAGTACATTTACCAGTGCAAAAAATTCTGTTGCAAAATAGCATAAGATCAAGTTAATGTAATTAAAGAGTATCGCTATGTAGTACAGAAAGGAGGTATCACACCCTGCCTTAACTCCTTAATACCCCCTACAAACGTATTACTAAGTGTCTCTCAGCTTTCTGTAAAGTGGGACTAATGTCAGTCATCCACCCAGCATCACTTCTGTGAGCACAGATGGAGATGGATTGAGATGTTCAGGCCTTTTAAATCCAGCTGCATTGGGAGCCCTCAGAGAGCACCTCAGCACCAGGCAGCCCTGCCATTCTTCAAGACGTGCTCATTTCCTCTGCAGCCACATCCTTTTATCACAGCTTTTTCTGCAAGCTAAAAGCAGCAGTGGCTGGCACAGCGATGCACTGGTTGCAGTAACAAATGAGGTCTGTCATTACCTGGTGGCCAAGAAAAGGCAGCATCCAGACAGAAGGAGGTGCAGAGAGAGGCACAGGCTGGAATCTGCTGACCACAGAAGTGCAAGGCTTGAGCCTAGCCGGCAGCAAGCTAAGTCTAAGGCACCTACCCAGTTCTGAGACCAGCCTGTGCTGAGAAAAAGGCAAAAAGGATAATTGACTGCTAAAAAAAGAAAAGAAATCACAGCTGCTTCTGTCATTCTTATGTAAAGTTACTTCACTCTTTGGCAGCAAATACAAAGCCTGAGCAGCAGCTATTAGCAGTTTAAGAGCAAACTGAGAAGCAATTAAGTTCAGCAGCCCCCTTACTTTCAGAGTATGGGGGTTTTGTACACAGCTGAATCAATCAGTAAACGGTTTACCCGTAACAACCTAAAGCACTAGCTGTTACTTAAAACACATTTTTCCCAAATCAGCATCCTAAGGAGCAAGTATTACATTGAACAGATGAGCCAGGAGCAAGAACCAACTTTTTGTTTAAATGAAACAGCACTAAGAACTGAAGCACAAGCACTGGAGCATGCTGACAAGTTAGCTGGCCTTGGGATCAGGGCTGTAGAAATGTCTTCTAGTCTTTGGGGAAAGGTTTCTCATTATTCAGCTACCTCTAACCGGAGAGCAGACAGACAGCACTGCCAGTACAAACCCAGTACCTCTGCTTTAAATAAGGTTCGCGTGCACCATTATGAAAGTGTTGAAGGATGCTAAGAGCTCTGCCTTGACTAACAGAAACAGAACATGTTGTACCTTTCCTCTACTTGTAACCCAATTTACAACCCAGTGCTGAAGCAATAGTGTGAACTCTCAAAGTGCTGCATTTCTGACAAGAACCACCAGGAAACATTCATCCCTGAGAATTTTCTCAAAACTCTGACTACTCCCTGAGGAGGTCTGGAGCTGGTTTTCCAGGTAAGAGTGCATCAGCTCACAGGGACACTCAGGTAGGGGAGGGACAGGCAGCACTCACCAACCCAGCGTGACAAATTAGGAAATCCAACTTCTGTTGTCAGGGCAGTGCTAGCACAGCTGTGGTACAGACTGGTGCTACGTGATCTCACTCACTGTTTCTGACCTGTGCTGCACTCCTTTAGAGCAGACACTCAGCAGCGTTCAGCCAGGCTGGGCGAAGGTAACATAGGCAGCTGATGGAATAATTAGGGTTTTCCAGCTCACGCTGCTAAATTGCAGCATTCGGCAACTAAAATCCTCCTGGGCTAAAACTGCAGCTTTACTTCTATAAGCTTTCTCTTTTTCATCTTGAGGACAGAAGACCTTAGCATTCTGTATTAAGTCTTGATGTTTATCCCCCAAATGCTTGCTCCATTAGCAAAAGAAAGCTGCCTGTATAAAAGGAATGAAAACTGAAAAGATATCTGAAACAGTCACACCATCTGTTCTGATTCACGAGCTTGTACAGCATCCTCATCGCTCCTGCATGCCAGTCATTTCATCTCATCTCATCAGCTCACAAGCTTCTCAGCACAAGAAACCAGGCCAATGACAAATACTCTGGGTTAAAAGCAAGCCTGTTTTAAGTGACATTTAAGGAAGAATCAAACCAGTAATTTAATTACTCTCAAGCCATTTGCTTTTCAAGTGATCAAATTTAAATTATCCCCAAATCCCGTTTCCTTTAACTCTTCTTCACATAGTGATTTTGATGTCAAATTCCAGCTGAGATACAAACCCTCCTATCAGAAAAGTATGAGAAGTAAACAGACACAACCTCAATTATACCAGCAATAAGACATCTACAATTAGTGTCTAATGGGTGAACGCAAAAACTAAGAAATAGAGCATACAAATGAACGTACTAAGAGTAAATTGTTTTTACAAAGCACGTGTTTAAATCCAGTCAGCTTCCAATGGAGCTATTGTATTGCTAAAGTAAACACACACACACACACAGCGCCCACTCTAAAATAAAGAACAATCCTCCTTGGTTGCTGCCTACTTGCAGTTTATACCCAGCCACTTCATTTGTTCCAAACATTTACTTACCTTCCTGCTTCAAAATAAAATAAAAAGTTAAAATGTAAAGGAAATGTATAGAATTAATAGAAAATTACAGAATACAATAGCTTGTTCTCATAGAAAAGACAAGTCCCAAAGGATTCCTAATCTTATTAAAGGTTCACCAGATAATGAACTTTCACTATGGAGATTATCAACATATTGTTGGTGTCCCATCTCAGGTATCAGGAAAAGCAACGTTAAAGGCACTGAGAGTATCCCGTTCCATGGCAGCACTAGGATGAGAAATCACGTAAAGTTGAAGGCATGTTTTTGAAGGGGAAAAAAAATGCAAACAGCTACTAAAAATCCAAAAAGCAAAAAACAGCAGAAACCAATGAATGTAAAAGTCAAAAATGCAGAAATCCTGTCGGCTTCCAGGAGTATCCCTCAACAGAAATTCTTTAGTTCACTGCCACCGTGCATCTTTTCCCCTTCTCAGCCAGTACCAAATACAGTTAAAACTTCATCCTTTCCCTCAGTTGTGACTCAACAGAAAATATTGTACTTCAGAGGCAGAGAGAAAGCTGTGCAGCTATTGCTACTTTACTCCTCCTCGTCAGCTGCTTACTGCCTAGCTCCTCACACACGCAGCCTCCCCGCTTCGCTCGCACACCAACACTCCTCGCCTCAAAATGATTCTCCACTTTATTATCCATTCAGAAGGAAATACGAACTGATGGAGCCAATCTGACTAAAGACAAAACGCACTCCTTCGGCATTATGAGAGCAGGCAGTACAGCGCAGCGAGCCGATCTGTGCTGGAAAAGCACTCTGCCTGACTCCTGGCACCCTGCAGGACTGCGGAGCAGGGGGGCTGGGGAAAAAAGCCCAGGACTCAACATAATTAACCAGCTCCAAGAAGATTCTTCACCCAACTCTGATATAGATGTTTATTTTTATATCTCCTGTTCACCCCCAGACTAACCCACAAGATTCAACGATGCCCCGCTGAAATGAATCGTATCCAGTTTCCAAGGAAGACTAGTACCAGTTCTGCTACAAGTGTGGGGGATTGAACACCCGTTGATCTTGCATTTCCCCCCCAAAAAAGTCACATTGTTACATAAAAGAATGACTGCAGAAGTGTTGTGCACGAATCAGATCCACTCACGCTGTACCGACACTTCTCTCCTGGGAGTGAGCAGCAGCAGGCAAATCATCCTGCAAGAAGTGCCTGAATTAAAGGCACCATTTATTTGCCCCACAAGCTGCTCCAGGGGCATCCAACGCGCTGCTGCTAAGAAAATCTTCTTGGCCTGTTGGTCCACGTTCACATCCTCCTTTTCACAAATGCTCCCTTCACCCTGTGTCCCTTCTTCATGGACCCAACACAAGCACCCAACTCCTTCCCAAATGCTGTTTCTCTGCCTTTAGCGCCAACGGCACTGAATAGGAGCTGTGCGCATTTCCTGGTTTTGCTCAAGGACAACTCACTGCACCTTTCAAACAAAGTCTTTTCACAGTGTGGGGTGGGATTCTGAAGAGGCCTATATGACTTAGCTGTGGAAATGCCACTGTCCTCCCATCTGCTCAAACACCTCCTACCTCCTTGTGAGCAGCCTTGCTGAGAACGATACTTCCCCCCCAGTCTCTTACCTACACCAATATCCACTTTTATTTACCACTTCCTCCACAAGCATCACTGTGCTCTCAGCCCTGCCCTTCATGGGATATTCTCCTGGCACCTTCTACCCTCTGGTCCAACAGCTCCACCCCAGCACCTCGCTGAAGCATCAGCTGACAACAGCCAGGCTGGTGTCCCCATCAGCTCATTCGTTTGATGGATGTAAGCACAAGTTTTGCATACAGGTAGACTAATGTCACGGTAAACAATACTTTGTCTCATCAGCACCACTGGTGAACAGTACCCCCCTGCTCCTTCCATGTGCAGCCACAGCACTGCCCCTTGCAGCCAGGCACAGAAATCAGGCCACAAACCTTCTTTCAGACCCCTTGTAAGGCTGATGTTCCTCTGTGGTCACTCATAGCCTCCATGCTCCAGAAAACCATCCCTCTTTTTGTTCTTTCCCTTCCTGCAGGGGCAGAGACCATAGGTCAGATTTTCAGAAGTGCTTTAGCTTTAAATGATTTTAAGAGTCTGACCCCGAGTTTCTCATTACATGTTTGCACCCTGACAGGAGAACAGGGCTCCTACCCAATGAGGGCACCAAGTTCCACTGCAATAGAAACGATTGCTACTAAACACACCAATTATAGCACTTGAGTTCAGAGCAGAAGCTCCATATCAAATTCATACACATAAGAATGAAGACTGCCCAACTGAGAAAATAAAAATGCAATCCAGCATTTGTGCAGCACTTAGTATCTTCAAAGCTCTGCATACGAACAAGACAAAAAAGATCTTGCCAGGGGTCTCTTTTACAGAAATAGTTTAAAAAAATATTAAGCATCCATCAGACAACACTTTCTTATTCGCATTAACTCTTTATAGCACCTGAAGCATCCATTAGACAGCCTCCTGTCTGTCCTGTAAGGCTTTTACATGCCTTACTTTTTCCAAAGATCCTACTACAGGTGGAGCCAAGGCAATCTTGCCATCGCTGCCTCTGTCCTTCACATCTCTTCCTTTCTTGGTCTTTGCCCATCCCTGCAGCCATCAACACCAGACGTTAGCACATTCAAGTCAAAAATGCAGTGGGGCCAAACACAATCCTCCAGATGCAGCTCTTGAGAACCATCTGTGCAGATTTCCAAGCACTATCACATAAAATCCCAATACTCCCATGGCTACCTTATAAGAAAAGGAGCAGAAAAAACATGGAAAAAATGAGTACGTCTTCTTAGAGAAAGAGACATTGCTAACGGAGGTCATGAGCAATGAAGCGCCGGAAAATGTCACGGCCCTCACCACAGTTCACAAGGAGCTGGACAGGAAAAAGTGGCTACGAAAAGACAAAACCACAGAAGCGAGGAAGACTGTACCTTTCAAACATTTAAAAACCCTTACCAAATGCACAGGAGATTGATACAGGCTCTGTTTTTCAGGGATGTTTTGTTTACTGAAATAATGAAGGTAATTTGGAATTGGGAAAAATAGGCACGACTTGCATCTAAAA
>NW_009223892.1:31800-73767 GCF_000690835.1 Fulmarus glacialis | reverse complement strand
GCTTTACCTTAAGGCTCAGAGCACTGAGTTATTTGCCTTCTTCCAGAGAGAGAAATAAACTTCCACTTAAAAATTTAAATACTTCTTGCTGCGATTTTTTAATTCACCAACAGATTTTAATTTTAGGTTGAGCCAGCTGGGAATTATTAAAACTGATAAAACCAGGCTCAGCTATATAGGCCAAATGCTTTGATGTCTGCGAGGTATACATTACCCTTTCTTCTTTTTTAATCCTCATTATCTATTTCATTCCAACTTCCTGTAAAGTACTGAATTACTGATAAAATTGTAAAAGTAAGCAATTCCTTCATAAGCACGAGTGGATTACCAAAGGAAAATGAGCACGCTTCAAGCACAGGTCCTGCTCCTCCCTCTCCCACACTCGCACCCTTTCTCCCTACAGGAAAACAAGCAAGAACACTTCTAGTGTCCTGGCTCTTGGGGAAGTACAAAATTGGGTGGCTAAGTAAATTAGAGGGTAAGAATGTTACATAGAGAGATGAAACAAAGAGACAAGAGGGAAAAAAGTCAAGACAGAAGAGAGAGAAGTCAATGGAGAGAGCTTGTCTGTAACAGCAGGGATGAATTCTGTCCAGCTCACACTCAGGTTTAGTTCATCTCACAAATGGCCTCAGACATCTCTGACTCAAGAGCTCTCTCAAATAATTTTATTTGTTTCACTGGAAGAAAAATAAGAACCATCTGTCCCAAATGAAACTGCCTGCTGCATCTGCCTAGAGACTGACTTCTCAGTAAGGTAGTTTGGGTTCAGAGCTGCATTAGACATTAGAAGTTCAAATACACAGTGTAAAGTTTATCAGTTGATTCAGCAGTGAAAACATGCTATTTATTATCTTCTTCAAAGCCACAAGAAGATCAAATCAGTCAGCAGTCTAAAGACTGAAGTGCTAATGAAAAAGCAGTGACCTCCTGCTGTTTGACAGCTGTCCTCAATGAATACCACACTTTGAGGAGCTGTGCATCACCACAACTTAAGCAGTGCTGCTGAGACAGAAGCCTGGAAGAGAGGAGACTGTACATTCCAAGGCATTTAAAATTACCCTGTCAATACCATTTCTGTCATTACAATAGCTCCAGAACACACTTATGAAACATAAGCTTAAGATGTTGCTTTCAGATGAAAGAACAAGTTTCTTTAAGCAAGGTGTCACTCAAAGCACTGATTCCTTCTTTTCCCCTTAGGAAAGGGTAAGGCAAGGTGCAAGGGTAACCTGCAAGCTCGGAAGGGAACAAAGGCACAGGTCCTTCCTACAGCACCCCAAGCACCTTGGAAACTGATAATGGCCAGACACTGGCCTTGAAGCACTTGACTTAATCTTCCCCAAAAGTTCTCCCTCCTGAAAAAGGGTTTTTTCCTCCGATAAAAGAAAAAAGTGAATTATTTGGCTTATAGAAAGACAAGAATAGCACTGGCGTCTTGAAAAAACAGCTAAAGATCGGAGGTATCGGGACTGTTTACCTCCCAAAGACAAGCAATGTAAGTCCATCTGTTGTGAATAGGTGAGACCAAACCAGTGGCTGACTTGTCTTCATATGAAAGATGTTTACACACCATATGTTAACATTATTTGACTGTAAGGTAACCCCAAGAGATGAACATTTCTGAACTAATAGAAGGAAAGACTTTCACATAGCCTGGGAATAAAAGATATTTCCAAGGCAAAGAATGCAGCAAGATTCAAGGAGTGGGATTTTTATCAGGCTAGTGAAAAAATGAGTTAACATAGCACTAATGCTTTTGCAGGGCTACAGATCTTTACACTTCACAGTTTAGGCTGATTTTTATCAGGCAGGTATTGAGAAGAGACCTGACAGCTGCCTTCAGTGAGTCCTCCCAGCTCCTTCTCTCTGAGGCTGCTGCCACCACACCAGTCAAACAATTCTCTTGGGGCTAGAACAGATTTAGTCTCACATGGGAATTTTTAAGGTGCAAAAGGGGTATTGGTCACAAAGTTAGAAAAGCTTATATTAAAACCATCCTCCATTTGATTTGTTTATAGTCATCACTGTCACTTGGAACAACTGACAAAGCCTTTCCTAAGAGATCATCTGAGGCAGCCCTTTAAAAGTACAGGCTAAAGCTGCTTGCCCCATTTTTGCTTCCATGTGGATGTTTGCACTTTTGACTTTTGGAACACAAAACCAAATACTATCAGCTCTGCAACCCAGCAGTTCACAGAAAAGGCTATTTTAATTCTCATCCAGTAAGTTCCAGCCACTCTGGGGCACAAATAAGTCTTACCTCCTCAGAAGCCCCTGCCGAGACAGTGCCAACCCCACTTGTCACAGCCCACACCAGCCTTCAAAGTCAGAATCGGACTTTAAAAGCAAAGCTGTCTCAGGTGACAAGCTCTGGGGTAGCATGTTGTCTCTTTGTGCCCCAGCAATTACAGACAGAAAACCTTCCTTAAATGGGCTCCTAAAAACAACTGAATGCCCCCAGAGCTCTTGTCCTGGGTTTTGGCTGCCTATCCGGAAGCGTGGAAGCCCTTCTCTAGCTGAATTGTCATTCTCCATTTTTAATCAAAAAGTACAAGCAGAAGGCAGACTCTTAGCAAATCTGTGCTGCCCTCTACAACTCAGCTGATTCAAAAATTTTACCAACTGGATGCCCCCATTCCAGAAACAACTACAATACTGGCTTTTAAACTAGACTCAGCTTGAATACCTTAGGTCAACAGGCAGTGAGGAAGCCTTTATAGCAGAGAAAACTCTCCCTCTGCTGCTTCCTCCTTTACATTACATCTCTCTCCCTCCTAATGCCATCCAAAACAAAAGGACTTGATATTTCACGAAATTGGAAAATTACAATCAATGTCTTAATTGCACATCTAATTAAACAATCAGCATCACCAAAATGCAAAGGCATCTGCGCACAGACATGTGCTGGAGGTGGAAAAACCTGAAATTATACTCTCAGCTAGAGCTGTAATTGCTTTTCTGATCAAGAAACCTGGGAAGGAAAAGTTGCAGATGCTGTGAAATGTAGACCTCAAGTAGATGTAACAGCCTTCAAACATGAACTAGTTGAAGCAAGCAGAAGGGAAGTAAACTATTCAGCACATCTATTGTAAATACAGATAAAGAAATAACAGGCTTAACTTGCAGCAGTGGAAAGCTAGGTTAGGCATCTAGAAAAGCTTTTAATCATAAGTATAAGTCAGCATGAATTGTCTAAGCAAGCTACAAAATCCATATCCCAGAAGGTTTTAACACGAAGGAGTACATGCATTTTTCAGGGATGCTTTGAGGAAGATAGGTGGTCTAGTTAATCTCTTCACATACTGCCCAGGTCTCAGTTTTATTGCTCCTTACCTGTATCATTCCAGAACCTGTCCCAGGTAGGAAACCATGTAGTAATGCATATACCTGCTAACAGGCACCAACGTGTCTTAACTTTGCGAGTATTCTTGGCATGCTATTAGAGACCCTGGTGCTAGCTGAGTACTATCACCCCTTGCGGTTCACTTCTCTAGTGACAAAAGATGAAGGTGCATTACTCCCCACAAATGATCTGCATGACAACCCAGCTGTCCACAACATGACAGCTTAGTTCAAACACTGTAGAGCATGTTTTTCTACCTGAGCTTGACAGTGAGAACAGGGAAATGGTCTCTGACAAAACTGTTTGTGCATTCTGCAAAAGGTAGGTCCAACATATAAGGATTTGGCTACAGGAATTCAGCGCCTTGATCCTACAGGGTAGCACCCAGTATGAACTTAAAGACGATTCCTTCTCCAGTTGAAGGTAAACCCCTTTCTCAGTGAGCAGAGGGCGTGTCCTCCTGCTCACTGAACAAGAAACTATTTAATATTGTTTCCTTCATGTTATTCGAAGCACAACCACATGCATTATTTATTGTATCGCAGCCAGGCCTTATCATTACATGCAGTGACATCATTGTTACATGCAGTGGGCTAAGGAGTATTCTTTGCACGCATCACCATATTACTCAAGTAATTCAAGCACTGACTGGTGTTTTCATAGCATACTTGTGAAGTGAAAAAGTCCACATTACAAGTGAAGAATGTGGGCAGAGTCAGCTCAAGACCTTGTTTGTTTGGACAGCCATCTCAAGATAAAAAAAGCTTGACTTTTCAGAGTACTTACGTTTGGAGCGTATCAACCACTATGAAGTCTGGCTTCCAGCTACTTCACTTACTGATCGCTCATTTCCAGCATCTTAAGTCAAATAACCAGAAATCAACTAATGGATCACAGGGAGAAGCAACGGAAAAACCCTTTTCAAAAGCCACCATGCTTGTCCAGCATCACGTAACAGCGTGGCAGAGGAGTAACAACTAATAACCATATGGAGCAATGCCCAGCTACCTCTGCTGATGCATTGCTTCCTCTGCCGGCACTTTCTTCCTTGTTTGCTACAGATGCACCAACTTTCAAAATGCAGGGAAAGAATCTTTTTATTACCCTACTTTCGTCTTTATGAC
This sequence comes from Fulmarus glacialis, assembly GCF_000690835.1. Lineage (NCBI taxonomy): Eukaryota > Metazoa > Chordata > Aves > Procellariiformes > Procellariidae > Fulmarus > Fulmarus glacialis. The sequence continues at coordinate 69,297 of NW_009223892.1, read as the reverse complement.
TCCTGGCTTAAATAATATGCTTTTCTCTGTAGGTAGGAATAATTTTGTATATTTATATTTCTTGCGGAAGGCAGCAGTCAATTAATGAACAAAAACACCCCATAAACACTTGCTATGAACCACAGATACGCCTCTGTCAGTCCCTGAGGACACTGCTAGTGTAGGCACTGCACAAGAAAAAAGGGGCACTGCCACACCGTAGCTCTGACAAAGCTGACTCCAGCAATCACACCCATATTAGTAAGTTCAGACACAGCTTTCACACCTCCAGTAAAGGCACCTGACAAGCTCTACAAAAGGGCCTGAATTAACTGGGTCTAGAAACCCAGTCAGTCTGGTACCCTGATTGGGAGGGACGGGGAGGAAATTTAACGCAAAAAATGAAAATGACTGGATTTAGAAAGCCTCTGCAAGGAGATGAAAATTGCCCTGTGAACCAGGCTTTGATGAGATAGCTGACCTCAGTCAAGTGACTGAGAGGCCAATTAGACCCGTTTGGCAAGTCTGTGACAGAAGGGACAAGCACAGTTTGACCAAAACACACCCAAATACTGAGCAAGGATGGCGGGGGGTCATTCCAGTAGCTGCTGCCTCTGCTGCGTGCTCTCAGGTCACAGAAGCCACCCCACCTTCACCGAAACTGGAGGGAAGTGGATGCCAAGACAGGATGAAAAAGGGATGATTCTAGCAGCTGTACACAGTTGTATATTAACTAGCTATTACTACTGCAAGCTAAAAATAGAGCGACTTAATTAGGATGACTAACATGTATCCATGTCACAAAATATGAAGGAGAATTGTACTTGCTTTAAATTAAATTCCTTAAATTAGGCATAACAAAATTCAGAGTGAATATACCAACCAATCTATAGATATTTGTGTAGACAAAAATGGATCCTTCAAGTACCCGTTATATGAGATATCACAAAAACAATTGCATGCATTTCAATCTGCTGCACTAACATGCGCTGAATAAAAATAGAAAAATTTAAATAAATCGCAATAAAATTCAGCACTCAGTTTCTCGATAAGTTTCTCAAAAATCTTAAAATGCAAGGTGAATATTGACTCTAACAAAAATAAAAAACAGATGGAAACATGGTTAAAATAAACTGATCTTTTACATAAAACAACTTCTATTTGTATTTCATATATTCTTGTATGTAACAACTTAAAGTATTGACCAAAGTGAGGCTAAATAGATAAATCAGTTCAAGGCTAAATGTAAATTCCCTTCTAACTGGATCGCTCTATCATATCTTTTTAAGTACACAGCACCGATTTTGTCCTGATATTCTCTGTTGCTTTTCAAGCTCTCCTAGAAAATAATTTTCCAGCGTTAGCTTTTAAAAACTTTTAATGAATATAGGTTCAGTTGAAATTTGCTGCCTAAATAAGCAACTGAAATCCCATGGGGAATTTTTAAAATCTCATTTAAGAACAAACCTGTTTACAAACTACACCATATTTTCTGGAACTGTTGCCACTTGAACATTTGTCAGACAACAAAATTATATCTATGGCAGGTTCATTACCAGGCATGAGTCACTAATAACTACCGTTCTTCAAGACACCCCTCACACAGTCTACCATCCTTAATATCTACTGCGCAACTGCACGGAAAAGCCACCATCCAAGAGGGGCTGCAATATGATTTTCACAATTTTACTTCAGTGACAGCATCTAAGTAGCAATACCTCTCCTACGCAGCTCTGTTTGTGCTCCAAAACCCACAGGGTCCTGCAACGCGGCAGAGCTCGGCAGCAAAAGCAGGCAGGTGGGCAGTGCGAACACGGGGAGGCCACGCTACGGAGGCTGTGGTTTCGGGGTCATTTCTCACAGCCTGCTTAGAGGCTTCCTGGATGATGAAGTCCCATTCTTTGCTCCCACAGGCAACTGTCATACAATAGCTTTCACAAACAGACCCATTTTTAGATTAATTAGAAAGTGGAAAGAAACCCATTCGGAAGCTGTTCACTAACAATTAGAAAAATAGCTTTCTGATTTCTAGCCTGGGTGTGTTCATAACCAGCTTACACCCTTTTGTTCTTACGCTAACATTAACCTTTAGCTTAAATAGCTGTAAACTTGCCAATATTTACTCCCCTGCTCTATTAGTACACAGCAGCAACATCCGCTCTCAGCTTCCAGTCTGCTGAGCCAAGCCGTACTTGTTTGGTCTCATCTCACACATCCTCAGCACGTCCCCTCCCAGGACTGCCCCAGTGTCCCGTCTCCCACTTCCATAACCTATTCTCTGATTTTTGCAATAGCCCACATCTTCTCCAAACCATTTGCTGATTTCCTGCATGGCATATTAGAAATATTACGGAAATACAGGCAGATGAGAGCTACTGCCCACCTGGTCTGTCACAGTGTAGCCTCACACCCTAGCGAGGGCAGACTAAATGAGCCTATAGTTACCCAGAACAGCCGTTTCTTCTCTCTTCCTGATCCAATACATGAGTGGCTTAAACAGGATCCTCCTGTTTTTAACAGGATACTCCCATAGGCCAAAGAGTAAGTAGCACAGCTGCTCTCCCGGTACCACATCATTCTGCATGCCTGAAGGCACAAAGCAAGAGACTTGCTGCCTACAGCACCCCAGTAAATTAGCACTCAGACTTATCACAGCCCTTCCAGCACCTGGTACCTGCATGCTTGAGCAACAGATAAAAATCTCAAGCTACATTTGGGATTTCACCCCAGCTTATGCCTAAATTACCTTTAGTTTTATAGCACACAAAGGATGAAGCTGTCAATGCATTCAGGAAATTCTCCCTGCAGAACAGATATCCGATACCTGGATGTTCTCAAGCGCCTTTCAGCAGAGGATGCAAGTTACAAACCCAGCTCACAGGCTGCCAGGAAAGGCTCCAGGCATTTCCTTAGATTCAAAAGCCAAGGAGAGGAAGAACTGGTCCACCTTTACCAAGTAGAGGTTTCAAATGAAACCAAAGGGGAACCACCAAAAAGCTCTTTTTGAAAGTGCCAGTGATTAACCATGACAGCAATGGAAGTGAACACATGGCTTGACCCAGGCTCATCTGATCAGTCCTCCACAGTCACAAAATTGTTCAGACTCTAAATATGAGCAGACAGTAGACAACTTGCTGGTAGCCATGATATGGCTTAAAAATTCTGTTTGGTTGCCAAGGAGTCTGGATGCAAAGAAAATTCTTGTATCACCTGGCAAGAACTACCTCCTAATGCACAGCATTCATTTTCTGTACCACAAGACCTTCAAGTGGCTTGAATTCAATAAATCACTGACATTAAAATGTGCAGAAAACAAAAATGCTACTCTATTTTACATACTACATAGCACCAGCCAGAATTAGGGTCCTGCTGTCTTCAGGCATTATATTAAGCATTATTAAGAGCATTTTGACTTCCAAATGACACTTTTACAATGAGGGGGGAGGGGGCAGGAAGCAATCATCTTTCTTAAATCCAGATGCACAGTACTAGAAGATTCCAGTTACAACAACCCTTACACAACTCCAAAAATTAGCTCAGAAGCATGCAAGGCAACCCTGCCCTACATCTAAACAAGTTGTGTAACCATGCAGCTTGGAAAACAAAAAACAAGGGAAAGAAAAACAACACTAAAAGACAAAACTGTCATGTACCAAACCCTTTTTTCCAACCTACTGCTTTTTTTAACAAAGTTATGATGTTATTCAAAGCGTTTGCTAACATGGCACAAATAGTTAATGCTTTGTTTATGATGCTCTCAGCCAGTGCTGGTTAGCTCATCTTTTCCCCAAGTCTTGTGCTTGGTAAGCCTGCTATCTCTCTGGTGCAGCATTTCTTGTGCAGATTGCTTCAGTAATACACGACACTGGGAAATATCCCCTCCTCCCACACAGAGCCTTAAAAATAAGAGTGTGAAGTCTGGCTCTCCCAACAGCCAATGCTATTTTTAAGGGCTGTGTATGTGGCAGGTAGGAGTCCCCCCACCCACCTCTCCCATTGCACCCCTGTTCTGAGCAGGAGGAACTGACTTACTCCAATGCTAGATGAAGCGTCTCAGATTCTACTGATGCGCACCATGTGCGAGTGCCACGTCCAGGTGGTCAGGACGCCACAGGTTTCTGTGCCCCACTCCACATCAGATGCAAGCCTCTATCAACAGAGCACACTGCTGTAATTCTTTCCACCATTACATCCCCCAAACAAGGTGCAAAGAGGGGAGTTTTGCGTAAGGTGCCAACAGTTGCCTCAGACCCAACATTTTTAGTATTCTTCTACAGCCTTTGGTATATACTATTTAGAGGACTTGGTCCACTCTCCAAACAGATGTGGGTTCCATTTTTCCTGAAAGCTTCAGACAACTGCTGCAAGCAGGTCCTGGGAAAAGACAAGCACTTGCTCAGCAAAGTGTTTGGAAAAATACTTGTACTTGGTACAAATGTGAATGCAAGCTGAGCAGCACTAGACAGGGGAAAACAGCTTACTGTAGTTCATCCTGGTTTAGAGGTGCTCTGTGCACATGGATAGTTCCTTCAGCCTGCAACACACAAATCACTTCTGGGGGTAACAAACACAGAAATTGCTGTGACCAGATTGCCTAAGAGAAACAATGCCAGAGACAAAAAAGCAGCAATTCTGCAAACGTAGTCTAACTGGGAACCTAGGAGCTGTACAAGACATAAGGTCATCTATCCACATTGCCAACCCACTGCTGCTACCCACATCTTGCTCTCTGATCAGCAGAGGTACAGCTTCCATGGAGACGAAGGAAGGTGAGTAAGACATCTTTTCCTTCAGAAAACACCAACTTGTCAGAATCAAAACTTGCTTCACGGGACCATGATGAATTTGAATGGGAATATTTCTCAAGTCTAAAATGTCCAAACAGGGGAGGAAGTGCAGGGAAGAGTCATTCCCTAGAAGAGTGTTACAGCTTAGCAGTCAATGCACTTTTCTAAAACGTAGGAAACCTAGATTAAAATCTCAATATTGCCCAGTTTAGATCAGGAACTAGAGTTCTGATCCCCCCTTACTCTAGATATATTCTAGCTTAAGCTGCTGGCTCTTCCGTAGAGGGGTCTCCCATCTGTCATATCCCAGTCAATCTCAAAAAGTCAAAACCAGAAAGTCTAACCCCCCCAAAAAAACCCCACACTTTGCAAAAGCAGCAATCACTTTCCATCCAGCTTTACTCCAGAAGTCAAACACTTACACATTAAGTATTTCAAGTAAAGAAAAATGTGATATAACAGCAGACTATTCACATGCATCCCAGTACTGCCATTATGATCTTACAATTCAGAGAACAGAAGCATACAGCTCAGCCAAACTGGATTACTTGAACTTAATGTGCAGTGCTGGCACAAAGTAAGAGATGCACCAGATCGTGGAACATCCTGTGTTTGTAAACTATACCCCAGATGTTGCACAAAAACCTTCCCTTTATTTTTAAGGAAATCAATGGAATAAACCTTGCAAGAAAAGTAAATTACACTTGGATTCCCATTCAAAGGCTTCGTAAGAATTTTGACTTACACATGTGCAGAGTTTACAATACAAAGCTAGAGAAGCAAAGCTACAGCCCTGAATACTACTATAAATCAGGAGAAGAAATAACGTCAGGAGTTTTTGTGCTCTCACGGAGGCTACCCATAGTCTCAGAAGCCCACAGGAGGCTCACAGTAGAAAAGTAAAATAACGTTATAGGAAAGTTAGCTATCCACTCTGCAAACTCCTGTTACGACGAAGAAAACTCCCCAAGTTTGTATGGGTTTTTTCTAACCAGCAACAGGAAGGCATGCAGGAACTTCGTTGTCACTGAAGGAGACAGATGTCCTGCGTGCCGGGGAATACAGACCATCAACACCAAAACTGTTTTTTAGCAGAGGTGAATAGAAGTTGAGTGTCAGTACATTGATATGTTCAGAGAAGCTTGCAGAAAATCCTGCTAGCAACTGAACAGACTCCTAGCTGCTGTGGTCATTATGAAAAGCATTTCTGACCAGCATTTCTCTTAATTTTAGCCTAACTACTCTAAAAAGGGCAAGCCTGCTGATTTGTCCCACCAGAGATAAGGTTATCAAAAAGCTACTCAAAAAACACAACAGCAGCTAATGAAGGCACAACGCTATTTTCTTGTGTGTACACACAAATAATAATTATCTCTTTGCTACATTATAACAGTTAAAATTTAATGTAGAGCAGGTTAAAAAATGATACTAGGTCTCAGAGAATTTCAGTAAGGATAAATAAACATGCATTTTATTCCAAACAGATGTGAGTATGCAGATATCTTATTTAAGACACTCGGAGACCAAAGCAGCTTTTCCTTCTCTGAGTACAGTGTGCCAGCCAAACCTTCCCTCACAGAGAGGCAACCAGAAGAGACAACAGACACAGGTTGTTCAAGCACCAGGGAATCACCCCATGCTAAAAGCTGCCTTGGGAAAGCCATGAAGGGCTTTGGGGAGTCCCACAAGACTTGCCATTCTGCAAACTCAGATGCAACACAGGCAAGTAAGATTATGGCATGGAGAGATAGTAGAACACCCCCAGTACTTTTGTATTTAAATGCTTTCTAAATAATTATTGTTGTGCAATCCCTAAGGAATCTGAAAGCCGCATATGCATTTTATAGATAAGGTATGCAGAAAGCATTTGACTGCCGTTGCAAGCACAGCCCCCAGCAACAGTCTGCACTACAGCTGGCAGTGACCCTCGGATTGCGCCTTACCGACAAAGACCTGCTCTCCTCTCTGGTGTACGAACAGCGATTTCATGAGCACAAGGGTGTTCTACAGATCCCCACCAATCCTGATCCCTGGGACATTTGATCAGCAATGCTGGTATTTTGGTGGAGGTTAAAGATAACCTTCATAAATATAACAGGTAGCAAAGAAGGAAGACATTTAACTGGAGATGTAGTTTTTCTGTATGAAGAGAAGTTTCTAGTAACTCTGTGTTAGAGTCATAGTGCTTCAGTTTGCTTCTTTGCCACTGTGTGGGAGGCTTTGAAAATGCGGAGCTTACTCATCTTCACGGGACTGATAAAAAGACACCTTGGCAACAAAGCTTACGGGAAATAAAATGCCCAAAGTAAACTATTGCATGGTCTGCACAGTTCGTGAGAGGTGGAAAGGGACGTTTCTAATCTTCTGATGACTGGCTCAAGGCAGGCATGTCCTCCACTAGCCATCTGGGCTGGTGTGCAGTACATGGTTTTACTGGTCAGAGGGCCTGGATTCACATGTGGGGGCAGGCAGATAACTTACAATCGAACTAGCAACCAAAACTGGCACCTGTTACTGCCTTGCTGGTCTCCTCACTAACAGTGGAATAGTGGAAGACCAGAAAGGACTCTTCAGGGCACCCCACAGCTACATAAGAAGGGAACAGTGGTGGTTTGCACCAACAGGTTGCTTTCCCAAAATAAAACAGGGCTTCACACTGCAAAATCACCAATACAACACGCTCCCTGGACCAGGGTTTTAAAGTGAGACCTCGATGGTTCCTAAGTATTTGCAGGTGCTTGATCAGAAGCGCTGACTGTGAAACTATGGGGCATGGGAAAATAAGACTGAGGATACGATTGGGTACCTGGTAAGACTAGAAGAGAACAGTCATTTAGTCCCCCTGCTGCAGCTGCTTATCATATTCCAAAAAAATGTCATGAACTACATCTGCCATCTCCATATGTGATCTAGTTACATAACAGTCAAGAAGAACAGACTATTGACATTTAACAGGGAAAAACAAAGATTAAAATCAAAAGCATTGGTATAAAATGGCATCTAGAAGAAGAAAAAACAAAGAGAAAACACTGCTCCAATGACTTTGGTTTTTAAATGAAAACAAGTAAATTGATCTATTTAATCTCCTGACATAAAAGAGGAAAATGACGCATAAGACTTTTTCCCCCCGAAAACAAATTCAATATAAGTGGATAAAATCCCAGACCCCACACTCTCTTGCAATACTTAAATACACTTGAAAGTATTGGTAAGAGAGGCAATTTGATGATTTGACTGAATTTTTGCTCTTCTCCAGTCCGCCAATTCTTCTGTGTTATACAAAACTCTAGATTCAAATTTGTGTAACTTAAGAAGTCACAGAGCCACGTCCCTAGCTGAAGGCTATTTCAGTTAAGGAGGGCTGCAAGTTGAAGATGCAATAGCTATGTGTTTGTTCTTCTTCTGGAAAAGATGCTCCCACAGAGGGACTGCAGCAGACGAGCTATCAATTAATCCCGCTTTGAGACAAAGTTCTAAGTGTGAAAATGAGAACTATTGAGTCATTCCTCTCAGGGCTGAAAACCCTAGTTTGATTCTGGCATAATTAAGTTTCCTCTTCACAAACACAGAAAGAGAACAAGCAAAACAGAAGTGAAGAAAAAACTGTGCACACTACCACAAAGCTGTTTTAACATGCATAGTTACAAATTTCTGTGCCATTTTATAACTGTCAAGTCTTAATTAAAATACTACATTTCTGTGACTCATGGTGCTGTAGGATGCACGTATATTATTCACATGAATATTAATCTCTTCCCAGGTAGGAGGCTGAATTGCTCAGGGAATTTATAATCACATCACATATGGAAACGTCTAGGGTGTTGGGGTTTTTTTCCCCTTTTCTTTCTTTCAAATTTCAGCCAGATCATTAACAATTAAGAGTCATAAGAACCATTTCAGTAGTCTATGTGAGGGGAATCCAGTAGTTCGGATCGGTGAGCTGGAGCTCCACGTGTATTAATGAAATGATACTGCACATTGTGGAAGGGGAACTTGGAAAAGTGCTGCAGGCATCGCTTTGAACATTAAGGACATAAGCAGCTGCTCTAAGCGCTGGAACAGAAGAGGAGGAGGTAATGATAGAAGATGGGAAGATGTTAACAGGGTGATCAGAGAAATGAGACATGACCTTTTCTAACTACCAACAGAATCACCCGGTTAGACTATCATCACAAGGACCTTTCAAATCCTGATACTTATCTGGATAGTCTCTATTCTTATCACTGACTTTCAAACAAGATCTAGGAACGAGCTGATGGTGATACACAAGGTGCAGAAAGCAACTAGCATAGATGCTCTTCTAGATTTGAGGAAAAGTACAGAGAGAAATAAGGACGCAAATGCATCTGAAAAAACTGTGACAGTTTTCCTGATATCTTGGAAGGAAAGGAATTAGACAAGCTAGAAAAATACTATGTAATTCGAGAACACAAACTAATAAAAACTCAGAAAATCAGTAGCTAGAGCTCATGAGAAACAGGCTTAAAAGACCAGGAGTTCAGGAAGCTGTTAACAGTTAATAAAACACCATTAACAGACAAAAACCACAAGCTATCCCAGTGAAGAGGAAGGAAAGGACGTACAATGAGAGACCTGTCCAAAAAAAATCACAAGCTCTTTAGAGGGCTTGAACCTCGAACTACAGATATCTTCTTGATGAAGATTTTAAGGAGTATGATTGCACAGGAAAGAAATCAAAAGGCCAAAGCACAAAATTAAACACCTAGCAGTGAACACACAATACAACAAAAAAACCATGGCTGCTACTCATAGGAAGACGAAGCTATCATCTGGTGGCATTAAGAAGGCTGGATCATTTGATGCCTTAATTGCTTCAGGTCTTCACTGACAGGGACAACTGCAGTTAGGCAGCTGACAGAATTAATATTGTTTTTTTAAAAAAGGGAAAAAGTTTAGCAAGTTATAAAAACAGGCTGCAGTAAAGGAAAACAAATTTGAAAGCAAACAGATAAGGTAGTTATTTGTATGTCAGCCGGCCCTGATAAATCTTCATCCTCAGGTATTAGGTTGCAACACTGACAATCACAAAGCACTCAGAACTTGAAAAACAGGCAATGCACTTGAAGATTTGAAAAGGGCAAAGCAAGCATTTATGCTTAAAAAATAGGAAGAGAAGGACTTGGATAATTATGGAAGTGCTAACTTGACTTTTTTCACCCCCTTCTGGGAATTGAAGACTGGAACAAATAATCAAATTATTTGCAAATTTTTTAGAACATGAAAAGGAGAGAAATAACAGCAAGCATGGTTTCATCAAGGGTAGAACTGTGTCAAATGCATTTAACTTCCTTCTATGACAAGGTAAATTAGTCTTAGGGGTAGGAGAAGAATAGTAGAAGTTTTATATCCTGAGGTCTGGATGAAACTGCTAAAATAGATGCAAACACACTGGAAAAAATTATACTCAGGGTAGGCAAACTCAAAGAATGTATCAAGCAGGGTCCCTCAGGCAGCTCTGGTAGCACACGACCTGGCAGCTTGGGTACGACACAACTTTTTCACATATAACTTGAAGGATTTGTAGGCATAACAGATTAGGAAGATACAGACAGCAATGTGCTTAAGGAGTGAAAAAAACAATTCTGTAAGAAAAAATGCAAAGCCATATTCAGCTGTAACCCAACACAAATTAGGCTAGGGAACAACCGACAAAGCACTTCTTCAGAAGGAGCCTCAGCTCTGGAAGGGATAAGAGGCTAACTACGCATCAGTGTTAGTCTGCAATAAAAAGGCACCATCACAGCAGGATACCTGATATCTTGGGATATCAGGATCACAGCCCGGGGAACAAAGTCTTCTTTGCTCTGTAGTGCACATGAGCAGGCTCTCAGCTGTGTTTCTACATTCAGCTTTGGACATTGCACTTCAGTAAAAACAAAGAATGGAAAAAAAAAGACAGGCTGATTAAAGAGTGCCTAAAACAAAACCTCACAAGAAAAGGCTAAAAGAAAAAGGGTCATTTAGTGAACATGAGAAGAGCGAGTGGGGCTTCATCCTCTCTTTGCAGCAGCCCTTCGCTATTTCAGAGAGGAAGGGAATCAGTTCTGCTCCTTTTCTCCTTGTCCTAATCATGAGAAATGGATTTATATGGTACAAGAGAGATTTAGAGCAGAGGTTAGGAAAACCCTTTGGACAGTAAAAACAGCTAAGCCCTGGAGCAGGCTGCTGGAAAGCTCCATCTCTTACGTTTTTTGTTTTAAGGGAATTTTGGATCAATAGTTGTTAGGAGTGGTCAAGGCAAAGCAAATCATGACATTTGCTATCATAACTAAACCAGTGTTTCTGTAACAGTCATCTCAAAGCACGTCTTCCTTCCAGTTCAGCAGAAACACAAAGATTGATGGTGAACCACCTCATGAACCTTGTACTCTCAGGAAAAAAAGAGAGATACCCAGGGAGAGGCATCACTGAATCTCTTGTCCCTTCATGCACTTGTTTTCCATAAGGCACAGAACTAAACTGTTTTGCCTGCATGACTACAAAACCACAACAGAAGTTCCTTTTCTTCTTAGATACTAATGGTGTTCTTAAATTTCACTTTCCATGTCATACTGATAATTTTGACCCAAATCCCTTCTGCTCAGAAGTGAATTACCACAGTAATTGTTAGATGGAAAAGAATTTATAATCCAGATAAGCCAAAGGAAAAACTATTTCTGCTATGGCACTTCAGAGGCCTCCCCAGACACAAAAAAAAAAAATTGTTTTCCTAAAAATCCAGAAGGGAAGGAAAAGTCCTGCTACTGATAGATAGATACTGTAAAATAATTTCTTATAAAAACAAAACAAGAGAGCTATACAAGAAAGTACTATTTCTAAATGAAATATATTAACTCTGCAGTTTGGGTAGTAGGCAATAGTTTATCATCTATAGAATATGAACACCATATGTTATCTTTCTGTGGGCATACAGATGGATGAAAGCATAAGACTTTTTTTAAAAAAAACAACAACTTTCTGGGTCTTAATCGCTGTTTTCTAAACCAAGAGTGTTTATACTGTTGAAGAAAATGTCACAATCTTTTCCTTTTGACTTCCCAAATCAAGATTATTTTTAAATCTTACTTTCATGAGATGAAAATACCAAGACTTATTATACACCCACTTCCAATTAGTATATATAAAAATATTTGATGTAAAGTTTCCCAAGGAACATTTTCACATGACGAATAATACAGATAACTCCTACTAAGCTAACAAGCTATCCTCAAGTTGCCTTGAGGAAAAAGTCTTCATTTTGAACAGTTTAACACAAACCATTTAGTCCCAGACATTATTATTACTATTTACAAATTCAGAGCTAATTTCTCTGCTTCTGTATCTTTTCTGATATTCATGTCTAGTTCCACACAATGACATTCAAAATGTTTGGTAGAATTAGATAGCTCTAAGACCATCACAACATGCTGCAGTCCTATACAATACATTTGATTAAATTTTTGTCTGCAAAATATCAAAACTATATAAGAGGTGTCTTACAAGGAAGAAGAAATGAAACCTTCAGCCACAGACCTAAAACCCAGGTAGCACAGAGAAGGAGCAAAGCAATACTCCATCCTACCTCTTGAAGCCGCAGTCGAACTTTGCTAATGGCTCTTATCCAATGGGCTCTTGCTGGAGGAAACGGTGGTGGCTCGTTGTCACCATGGTAGCTTAAAGGAAAGAAAGAGAAAATCTCTATATGAAAAAACACTCATCTGTAGCATTAAAGATTCAACATTACACAGTGCCATCACAGCTTCAGCTCTGGAAGCTGAATAGTAACCAAGAGGCTCTGGTCAACACAGCCCTGGGAAGTGAGAGGCTAAAGCTGAGGTTTCCTTACACACAGGAACCGTGTTGGAAACTGATGAATGGAAAGATACAAGCTAGGATACAATCCAGTCCCAGGAGTAAGATGATGTCAGTCAGAACATCCAGAAAGCAGTCCAAGATACCTGATCAAGCCAGTTCAACACGTTGGTATCATAACTGCACACACAAAGAGGCAGATGGAAGATTTTCCATCCCCATGACTGTTGCAGGTCCCTTCTAACCACTGCCTCTTCCTACTCACCCCTACTGCTACAAATTTACAGCCCCTCTTCAGCGGAAACATTGGCAACAGGGCTCAGCTGTGTTTTTCCCCATCCATTGCATCTTTCTCACTCCACCCTTTCTACAGCTTTTCAAGACAGCATGTGCATCTGGCAGCAATGCTCCATCTCAGTGCCCCACCACACATTTTACACTCCCTAACCTCATGATACATTGGGCCTTTGGTTGCATTCCTTCTTTTGTATGCTGCCAAGGTGTAAATCACTGAAACAAACACCTTTCCCTGTGTGCTAAGCACCCGGCACTGCTGACAGTATAAGAAAAAAACAACACAGCTGAGAGCAACATCCATCCATGCTACACATCTAGCTCAGGTACAACTCTAAGGATTCACTTCAGAGCTCAGTTCCGTGCATATTCCCTGGAGACAGAAAAGCATTGCCAGGGAGCGGAGAGAAAGGGAGCCAGTGATGCAGGAGTATCCAATTAAGACGCCTGAAATAGACTTATGTGAATAACCTTCCCTATGAACAAATATAGGCCAGCCATTCTGGGACAAGACTCCTGCTGCTCTATAAGGAGAAGAGGAACGTGAGTCAGATTTTAAAAAGTTTAACACTTTTTCTAGTTTCGTTTTCGTTTTTTACATCTTTAGTGTAAGGGTTGCCTACACATGAACTGCTGTGGTTAATTCTCTCATATAAGCACAGTGACACCAGGTGTACCCTCCAAAGGGTGCAGACAGGCAGACATCTTTCCATGGATCTAACTGAACCAGATGAAAATAATCCCTCATACTTATGAAAGCATAACCATATTCACACAGGGGCTGCAATGACTTGATTACCTCAAGGAAAAAAAGTCACTCCCAAAGTTAAGTAGTGAAATTTGAAATTCCTGTAAAACCTGTACAAAACCCAGCGCATTACTCCCCCAAACTTAGCCAAAATACTTTTGAAGACTGTTTTCAATATTGCTGACAGCTTGGAAAGCCCAAGCGCAAGAACAAGAAAAGCTGCCACAGTGAGTCAGAGCAACATGTCTATTCATAATGTAATTCTACAACCTACAACTACATAAACACTAACTCTAATTGTGGTAGCGTGCCTCACAAGAAAAGAACTAGTGCAGCTCTAACCATGACTACATGTAGTTCTTGGCTGCTCACACCTAAGCTTGATCACACATGAGCAATGGAAGGAGCTATCTTTGGGCCAGACTACATTAATCAAACCAGAAACAGAAAATACAGCAAATAAGCTTCAAAGCACTAGCAGGCATTCCTCTTTACATACATAGCAAACATAGTTTAAGCTTAGCCAATGTCTCACAAATAACTGGTCCTGCACATAAAGATGTTTCACAGATCAGCAACATCAAGTTAGTTGTTAGAGAAGGCTGCAAGAACAATGTACATAATTTGCCCCAGAAAATCGCAAAGAGAGGAATCGTCTTTGAATTAGTTGGAAAGAACTTGGTAATAGTTTCACCTACCTCTCCTGGGCTCCTACATCAACATCCTTGGGCTTCTCAAGTTCCACAGGTAACTTAGCTGCAGAATGGTCTGCGCGTTTCTCCTCTGTCTCACAGACCTTCTTCTCCTCCTCTCCTTTGCCGCGAGGCTCCTCTTGCTTCCTGAGCCATGCCTGACCATCCTTCTGGTAGCTGCCCAAACTGTGGTACGAATGATTCGACTCTCTTTCCTGGTGATCATCTTCTTGCTCAGAGCCATGCGCACTTTCATGGGAATGGTCCAGCTCACTTAGGTGAGAGCTTCCCTGGCTGACATTACAAGAGGAGCCATATCTACTACTGCCAGCAGGACTGAGAAAATAAGAAAGTCCATCAGAAAAAACAGTGGCTTGGAGAAACGCAAAGCAATCTGCACATCTACAAACTGAGTGGGACGCTAAATATTACTGAAAAGACATATTGAAGTCATATTTAACTATTATGCTCCCTGAACTAGATCTAGACTTCTGAACCTCAAAACTTTGGTAGGGAGTAGAAATACCTCATACACAGCCTACCGGTATATAGACCATACATGCCAATGGTCTTTCTTGAATCAACTGACTACTACTTCACCTTAAATCAGCTAGAAACGGCCAGTGAAGATATTCTAATAACCAGACAGGAGTAAGAATGGAAACAGCAATTCAGAGTGGAAGTGTTTCTGCCTTCTGCAGTTTCTCTGCAGCTAAGGTCTTTATCATGACCATTTAAGCTGACTATTGTTAGGAAGCACAGTTAACTTAAACTTAACTTTATTTTTATATATATTATAACATTTATGATAAAATACACTGCAGTCAAGATTAAGGTTGTCAAATGTTGTCAAGACTATCAACTTAAAACCTTTTACAAAAGTAGAGCAATTGTTCAAAAGGAAGCCACATGTCTCACTCCAATAGAGCTTTCTCAAGAATTTAATTTAAATAAAAAACCAACGCCACAGAGGCACTATCTCTGTGATTCAAGACACCACTTCGAGGACTGAATTCCTAGAATCCTTACACAAAATACAGTGGATGGAAATTTCTCATGCAGTCAGGAAAACTACGGCCAAGAATTAAGCAGCACTGATGTTTCTCTCATTTGCACACTTAGAAGAATTTGAAGCCAGATAGGAAGTTTTGGGAGTGCAGTGTTGCAACTGTATGATCAGAGGCAGAAGTTACATCGTGCAGAGATGTAAATTTAGAGAGTCTCTGTTTTGATTTTTGAGGGCAATTGTTACTTAACACATGCACAGGACTGAATACAGACTCATGAAATACTGATACCTTCCTTTAGTGGCTTTCCTAAATGCATGAAATAACTTTTGCACAGATTTTAGGAAAAGCAAGCATTAGAATACCTTCACTGACATCTCTGAAAATATTTTAAAATCTTCAATAATGTGAAATGAACCTAATTAGTTCTATAATACATCAGCAGTAAGTTAAATTTCTCTCTAAAATTAAAAGTCTTTACCTTGCATTTTGAAAACAAAATGCTCATTCCTTCCAATACATTCTACCTACTGTTACTTTTTTCTTAGCAAAGACAACATAATTATCACTAAACACGAAAGCAAAGTGAATTGTATGCAGCAGAATTAACACACAAAGACTAAAACTTCTGAAAGGCTAATGAAATTAGCACTAAAAGCATCTCATTCAGTGGGACACAGCATAAAAGCATGGGAAATCCAATTACACTCACAGAAAAAAAGAGCGGAAAAAGGTGAGAAAATGGTCCCAGGGCTTACACATAACTAGTGACTGCAGTTTGCCACATCCTCTGTGACAGCTATCAGTAATACTACAAACACTTGACAACAAATAGGGGATGGGACTTAGACACCAAGACCAATATCTACTGCTGTGCTATTGCATTATAAATGGTCAAAAACTTGAAACCATTTATTATGCCTCATTTATAACTAGCCTTTTCTCATTCAGTTGTTCCACGCTATTCAGATCTGCAGCCTGTGTGCTAGTATGAAGCACTGCTCCATTAGGAGTGGAATCAAGCTCAGTTTCTTTCAGTTCAGGCTCATCTGGTGCATGCTCTTCTGCCTCATCTTCTTTCTGCAGTTCACCTGAAATCATGTTGTGCTGATCTTCTGACTCTTTACCAAACTTCTCTCCCAGCTCTTTGTTGGATGTATCATCAACAGCACTTGCACCAGACGGTTCTTCAGAAAGTTCATTGTCTACAGTGTCAGGCTGCTTTGAAGACAAGTTTACTTCTGTATTTGTATCAGTCAGTTGATCTGAGACTCCAGATTTTGAATTTTCATCTGAACTGACTGTTCCTAACACTTTGTCATCTGGTTTTGACAAAGCCTGTGGTGGTACATGTGGTTCCCTTTTGGCAGAGGTCTCCCTGTTGTCTTTTTGCCAGGGAAAAGAGAAATCTAGCTTTTTCCCAAATACTGCTCCTTGGCCACTCTCTGGCTTACTCACCTTTTCTTCACTACCTCCTTCAAACAGAGTCGAAGAAAGTTTCTTAAAGCTGGACATGAGGCCCTGATCTGCCCCTGCTTTATTAACAGAAGGTGGCTGCTGAGAGAAGAATGACCCAAACGGCTTTCCACTATCAGCAGATGACATAAAGCTGAATTTCGGCAAACTGGGCATGTTTGGTATTTCAAAGACAGTTTTACTACTGTTTGCATCTGGAGGAATGTTATTAGGTTTACTCTGTTTTGTCAAGTCACATTTAGAAGCAATCCCTTCTGCAGGCATCTCATCAATTGCTAAATGCTTCTGCTGTTCAGCAGTTTGCTGTTCTACCTCACTTGTCTTCTCTTCATTCAGATGGAGCAGATGAACATTGGGCTCATCAGCTGGAGCTGTGAGTTCTCTACCATTACAGCTGATCATGTCCTGCTGATCAATACCACCATTGGCCTGATCCCCTGTAACAGCAGGCTCTGATTCAACCGTAGCACTCTCATCCAATTGGGAAAGGTTTGTGTCTGCCTCATTAGTTGGGGCTTCCATTTCCAGTTGAAGCCCACCACAAGAGCCAGTCTGAAGGACGTCAACAGCTGCCTTGTCTATAGAAGCGGCTTGTTCCTCTGTTACATGTGAAGACCCCACATCTAGGTGGTATGTATCAGTGTGGTCAGTGGCCTCAGCCTGCACTATATCAACCGCATTATTGAAATCAGGCTGGCATGGCTTAATATCTACCATCCCAGAGGGTTGTGCATCATTATCCAACTGCAGAATCTCGAGAGCTTGATTTTCACTAGAGACTGCTGTTTCTGGAGTGATCCTCAAAGGCTCCTCTTTACAGCTTTCTGAGTTCCTATTTCCCCTGGTTTCTATTTTCACAGGAGACTCTTTTGTGAAGTTCTCTTCTGCTGAAACAGGTAATACAACCTCCTTCAGAGAGCTCATGACATCTCTTTTAGACTCTCTGGCTGCAGCTGTATTTTCTGTCTCCCTTGAGTCTTTTGCTGCAACAGACCCAGTGACATCTTTTACACTACTGCTTTGAGATTTAGGGGTGGATTTTGGAGGCATCTCCTTTGGAGATTCTTTTGGACCTTTGAAGATGCCAAAGAGATCATTTGTGAAAGCTGGTGCTGGGCCAGTTGGGAGGGATGAGAAACCAAAGAAAGAAGAGCTTTTCTTCTGTGCAGTAGGAGGTGCAGTAGCTTGAGGTTGAGAAAAGAAACCAGATAATGTTTTAGGTGGTTTCATTTTTGTCATGAAACTTGAAAACATTTCAACTGAAGAATCCAGTACCGATTTATCACTCTCAGATTCCTTAGGTTTGTTTTGCAAATTAGATGCCTCTGGCATTTTAGAAGGAGAGTGTAGCTCTTGTGCCTGTTGTAACCTGTCACCAAGAGTTTGTTCGGGTAATTTATGTTCTGGCAGCTCATGCTGTACACATAGTTCTTCAGAGACTGCTTCATTTTTTATGTCACTCATAATATTTAAGTCATTTAGACTCTGGGAATCCATTTTATCACCTAAGGCCACGCTATAGTCTTTATTTTCAGAAGCTTGTTCTTTTGAAGAATAAGGCTCTTCTTTACCAACAGGAAATGCCACACTGTCCATTTTCCCTGTGCTACCCAAAGCATCTTCTTCTCCCCCTAAAGAAATATTCTGTTGGCCCCGAGAACCTTCCTGCATACTGGGAGTCTGAAGGCAAGGTCCAGAAGTAGCCAAATGGGTTACTGCAGCATCATTGGTCTGCAGAAGCTTCTCTAGGTCTCTCTCTTCAGCTACCTCAGCAACACTTTCTACATTTTCCACTGCCAGGATTTCTGATCTATATTCTGTGATCGTGAGGTTATTAGACATTTGTTTGCCAGTCACTGCTGCAATAATATCATCCACTTCTTCCTTATTGTCTGCATCTTGTCGCCTGGCAGAACTGCTTCTTTTGACACCAGAGTCAGTGGAAATATTTTGCTTCACATAGGGCTTAGAGTTCACTGGTTTAGCTGGTTTTGTATTATTATTTTGTCCTGGAGCAGTTTGTGGCTTTTCATCCAAAAAGGAAGTCAAATTGAAGAAGCTAAAGCTAGTACTTCTTTGAGGCATGCTTTTCTCAGCAGTTGGACTGCTGGAGAAGAAGGAGGGCAGATGAAACAGCCCCTCTGTTTCTTGCTGCTTCCCACTAGCAGGAGCAGTAGCAGGTGCTGAAGGCTTTGGTTCGTCTGATCCAGCGAAGAAGGAGAACATGCTCATACTGGCTGGCTGTGCTGGCTGTGATTTCAAAGCAGTGAAAGCAGAAAAGCTGAACGGCAAACTGAAACCTGACTCTTTAGGTGTCTGATCTGGCTTTGGTTTTGTCTGATTAACTGTACCTCCTAAATGATTTCCTCCTTGTTGCTTTGGTGTAACCGTGGGTATGCTGCTTTGCTGCACAGCTGACTGACTCAGTTGGCTTATTTTGGGACCTACACCCACTGGCTTCTGTGAAGCGTTTCCAGGAGGCACTTTTTTACTCTCAGGAGACGACTCCTCAGCTTTTCTGCTTCCTTGTTCCATTTGCACCCCAGGGCTAGGAGAGACCTGCCTGTCCATGCCTTCTGTTGTCACCCCTTCCTTAGGGGTGGAGGACATACTCGCCATACTGGCACTCTGAAGACCCCCAGACTTCTCAGTTTGTCGTCTCGACTCAGCCACAGTTCTGCTATTGGTTTTTGGCAGAGTCATAGTACTTGGGGTTGGTTGAGAAGACACAGCCTCCACTTTGAAGAGATCTCCAAGGGATCCAAATAATGATGAGATGCTGGAGGTTTCCTTCTGTTCTGGCTGTATCTCTTTTTCTGGTTTATCACTTTGACTTTTCTCCAAATCTGGTGATGGCTGTGGTGCTTTACTTACTTGCGTTTTAAAGAAATCAAAAAATCCAGAAGTTTGGGTTTTGTTGGCAGCTGAGCTTGCAGGAGAATCTTCTCCAAGACTGAACAATTTCAGAGCACTTTTGAATAATGTCTCCTCAGGCTCAGTGGCTGGGTGGCTCTGATTTGGCTGTGACTGATAGGGTTCATTAATACTTGCATGCCTTTCAAGACGCCTGGAAGCTGGTGTTGCTTTAACAGATCTCTCTTCTCGTATGAGTCTGCCATCTGGAGCAGTTTGGCCCAGTTGAGAAGGAGATTTTGTTAATCCTGGTTTTTTAACATGGATGTTTTCATTCTGATTTAATTCTGGCTTTTCATTTCCAACAGCCTCCAAATTAAGTTCTGATGAAGTATTTCTTCTCGGTTCTGACGTAACAGAAAACTTTTGCCCTGCTCGTGCCTCATCTAATTTTCTATTTGGTGCTAGTGATAAAACATCAATTTTATTTTCAGATGATTTTAACTGTGTGTCTGTTCTCTTCAAGACAGAATCTTCTGATGTCTCAGAGTCAGGACCTGAAGACTTTCCAATCAGTCCACCCAAAGCAGAAAATAAAGAGCTAACTTTGTTCACTGGTGTTTTCTTACCTTCTTCAGTCTTTTTTGCTTCTGTTTCTCTTTCAGCAGATGCCACAGTTTCTTCAGCTTTAGGAGTAGATTGAAACAGATGGAAACCAAAGAGTCTTGATGACCCACTCCCAGCAGTTGTCATGGGGACAGCCTTATCCACTTCCTTGGTGTGGACTTCCTTACTCAGCGATTTATCAAAAGCCACTCTGGAATGTATTCTGAGGTCAAGGGTTATCGGAGAGTCCTCTGAATAATTCAGGGCTTCCTTCTCAGGTCTAAAATCTACTTTGAGTTTTTGAAGTTTATAACCTGAGAAGTCTAACGGCTGCTCTCTCTGATAATAAATAGACTCTTCAAACATTTGTGAAAACGTCTCCAAATTCATGTTCATTAGCTCATTGCTCCTCTGCAAAGCTACTGACAAATCCAGAGGTTTATTCGTTGTATAATCATCTAAAGACTCTTCTTCAGCAAACCAAAATAGCTCATCTTCACTGCCAAGAGGGACTTTAAAACCGCAAACAGCAATTGAGTTGTCTTCTAGCACAGCTCTTGGAATGGAATCCATCCGAAAATTATAATCCCAGCAGTCTGAGTAGGAATATGTTTCGGGAGCACACACGTAGACATACTGCCCAGTGGGATCAGTGAGCAGCGAATACACATACTGGCTATCACTGTACATGTAGTAACCACAATCACCATCTTCTGATGGCCACCATACACCCTGCTCAAGCATTATTAGCCACTCCTGATACTCCTGGCTATAGGGTAAGTACATAAAGCTTTCATCCATACTTAAAGTCTCTTGGTCAATTAGAGTCCACATAGTTCCATCACAGCCAGAGGAGTAGCTTAAATCCATGGGCAACTCTTCTAATGAGCAACTGCCATCTCTTTCAAATGGTGGAAAGTTACTATAACTTTCATTGAGAGAATTAGCAGTCCATGCATCATTTTCTTCTGAACAAACATCTTGAAACATTAACTGGTCAAATGACTCATATGACATCACACTTAAATCTAAGCTCTGTCCATCAAAATTGGCATTAGTCTGCCAATCCATCACATTTGCATTTCCATCCTTTTTACAGAGATTCACTACCATATCATTTTCAGGCCAGTCCAAGAACTGAGGGGGCAGAACAGAGTTCTGGTTTAACACGTAGTAAACTGGTACTGCTATTTCATGAGTGTCAGCCAGTTCCCCCACTTCATATTCCCATTCAAAGCTAGAATGGCTTCTTGTTTTCTGATAAGCTGAGTACTGCTCTGTAAGGTTATAGCTTTTGTTAGTCGAATTGAGAAATTCATTTGATCCTTTGTTGAAAAGAGTTGGAAGAACTCTAGATTCTGCATCCTGATAAGGGATATGCCTACCATTCACAGGCTTTCCAGATAAGTCCTGTACCTTGTCTTGAGGATTTAGAACATCAGGAAACACAGGATGCTCGTAGTGGGGAACATGAGACTCGGCTGTTTTATTTACTCTTGCACTCGACAGAGGGTCAGTAGATTTGGAAGATTCTGTCGTTTTCACATTATCCAGTTTCTCCTTTGGTTTGGGCAGGAGATTTTTTAAGAAGCTGGAAGCTTCCTGCTTTTCTACAGTGCTGCTTTGAGTGTCAGAAGCCATTCCTGAGCTGCTGGGTTTTGTCTCCGAGCTAGAATCCTCACCTCTATCAAAAAGCTTCATGAAGCCTAGAGAGTTTGTTTTCACCTTCTCTTGCTTACATTCGGTTAAGTTTTCACTTGAAGCAAATTTAAATAAACCAGAAAATAATCCAGCAGAAGTGCTTTTCTGGCCATCACTCTCACCTTTAACAGTCAAGTCTTGATTACTGGCTGTGTTTTCACTGGCAGAAATGCGAAGAAATCCAGAAAGAAAACCTGGTGTGTGCTTCTTCTGTGTATCATCTGCACTTGCAGCTTCTGGCCCTCTGGCTGAAGAGACGGCTTCAACGGAGCCGTCATTTAAGTCTGGTGCATTTAGTCCTTCCCTTGTCAATCCTTCTTTTACATTTCTAACTTCTTCCTGAGTACTCTTAGCTCCCCGCTGCTCTCCTGCAGCCTTAAAGGTAGCAGAGGCACTCTCCTGGCGTTCTTTTCTATTTACTTGGGCATTAGATAGGTTTTCTTTATTCATGTTTTTTGTTTGTTCAAGTTCCTCTTTATGGTCTGAGAAATTTGGAACCGAGCTAGATTTTAATGAAATGGCATTTTCTGAATTACTGTTTTTGTCTTCAAGCAAAGAAATGCCACTAGAACTCTGATGACTTCTTTGGTCCTGTGAAGGTGCTAGATTTTCTGCAGAAGAAAATTTAAATAATGAAGGAATAAAGCCTCCTTTCTCATTTGTATGTCCCTGCTTTTCTGAAACACCCAACCCACTGAAAAAAGGAAGTTTCCCAGTGAAAGGAAACAAGCGTTCTTCATTTGATGAACTGTTTTGTCTTATATCCTCCTCAGACTTATGGCCTTTAAAAAGCCCGGATGTACTTTCTTTCTGCCCTTGGTCGGCAGAAGGAAGCAACAATTGACTGAAAGACTTTTTGAGTGGACTGAAGAAGCTTTCAGATGCTGTACCCTGATCTTGAGGCTGTGAATTAAGTTCCACATTGCTTCTGTTTTGCTTGTCTCCCAGTCCATGACCTGTAGTATGCTGATCTCCTAAGCGATTTGCAGGAGGCTGCTCCCTGGCAGTGGGCACACCCTCTTTCACAGTGGCATCTGACTGCTTCTGTGGCACATCCTGCTGCTTGGGAGCCAAGAGACCATCAAAATTGGCTTTCAGACTGAAGGAACTGACTGAGTTTGTGAGCCTGCCAAAGATTGAAGACACAGAAGTGCTATTTGCATTCACCTCTGCCTCGTGTCTAGCCTCACTCGGCCGTACCTCCGGAATAACACTGCTGGTCCTGGCTGCCGTCTGTTCGGATGGCGTCTCACTTCTGTTTGCCTCATCAGCTTTCACAGCATGGCTGTCGTCCTTGGTGTGCTCCTCTTTTATGACTTCTTGTTTTGGCACGTCCTTCTCAGAGAAGATCTTTAAAGGATTAAACATGCCTAGAACAGAATTCATAACCGAATGTTGGTTCTGCTGGCTGCTGGCGGTAGTTCCTTGTGATTGCTGGAGATGATGTGGTGTGGAAGCCTTACTGTCCAACTCAGTGGTTTCTGGCTTGTTGGGATTTATGTTCTGGGCTCTTTTATCACCACTCACCTGGGATGGTAGCAAAGAGTGAATGGCGAACTTGGTGTCTGTTTTATTATCTGCTGTCACTCCAGAAGATGAACTCTCACTTTTGGACTTACTAGAAAATACATTCGAAATTCCACTTTCTGATGAGTTTCTGGTTTCTGTCTTCTCTGGAGTGGAAGAAACAAGCTTTTCAACAGAGGCTGTGAGCTGCTTTGTGCTTGACCCCACCTTTTCAGTGAAAGAGCTGAACAGCGAATTCACTGTATTCTTCACACCTGACAAGTCTGGGAGAGATTCAGATTTGCCTGTGGTACTCTCCTCTGCAGCAGGATGTTTGGTCTGTTCAGACTTCCTGCCTTCTGCTGAGCTATCAGCATTATCCTGCTTCAGTGGCACGCTCTCAATATTTTTTTTGGTCTCTGACAATGTACCAAATTTGCTGATTTCTTCCTCCTTTTCGGCCAAGTATTCTGAAACTGATTCTACCAGACACTGAAGTTCATCCATCGTGTCTATGTACTCCTCACGGGGTTCTTCAACAGGAGACAGTGTTAAGTCTTGCATAGGATGACCATGCATGCTCCCTTTAGTCTTTTGATTTTTATCACAGCTAGCCTTTAACTTGGAGCCCAAATTTCCAGGGTAATTAACAGTGAAGTCTCTCAAATGGCTGATGTCAGAATCACACCATGTTTGTGAAAGCATAGCCAGTTCCTCCATTTCATCATCTGAAACAGGCGAGTACTGGAACTCATCAGAAGCACTGCTGTCAAATTCCTCAAGGATTTCCACAGGCACAAAAGTGTTATCTGGCATCCCTATGAGTTTCATGTCTTCACTGTTACTGAGGTGAAGTGAGCCCTCATGGTTCACTCCCTGCTTATTGGGCAGCTTGCCGCTTTTAACCATTAAGCCATTTTTGTACGGACGCAGGATGGGATAAGCAGGTAACGGTTCCTTACTTTCAGAGCTACTGGTATATTTTCCAGTTCTATCATACACTGGGAAATCATCATTAGGTTCAGAACTAGTTGCCACACCATTGAAATAAACCATCTTCTCCCCAGGAAACTGCAGACCTTCATTATTTTGCAGACTTATTTGTTCACTCTCTTCAGAATTGTATCGCAGCTTCCTTTTCCTTCTCCTATCTATTGTATCATATTCCTGAGGATACCTAGGGACATCTACAGACCCTGACTCCACACACACATTTTGGCAGCACCTTGATCTTTCACAGTGATTGAAATGCTCTCTTTTTGAGAGAGTTTGCATCTTTCTGTTTGTTTCCTGCCAGCTTCTATTTTTATGACTCTTTTCTAAGAATTCCTCTATTAGCAGTTTTCCTAGCTCTTCATAGTTACTCTCCTGTTCTTCTTCTCCATCTTCAGAGTTAAATGGAATGATCCTGACTCTTTCATTTCTAGCTAGAGATCCTTGTCTAAGATGAGAAACAAAGGGGGTGGGAGGGAAAGGAAGAGAGGCAACAAAAAAAGTAGGAAGGGGAAAATAACAGTTTTAAAAAAAGCTCTAGAAAGGACAGAAAAAATAGTAATGAAAAAACATGTGTTAAATAAAGGAAAAGTAAAATGAGAAACATCCAGAGATAACAAAACTGAAAACCTGCCAATCTACCACCATTACATTTCAATCAAATAGTCAAAAAAAGCAGCATGGGTTATGATATTCCACCGGTTACAGTTGCACAAAATTTAGAAACGCGTGTTTGAAGGAGAACAGCTTTTTGTGATCAAGTGAGGGCACACAGCCTTGGCTGTACCAGTACTCTGCTGTTACTTTTTTAGGCATGCTGAAAAAAGTCACTTATTACAGTAACAGGACTACTTTGAGATACAGTGCCCACGCACACCATTCCACTATGCTATGCATGCATTTCGGTCACTCTAGGCTGCAGACTTTATTTTAGCAGTATTCATAAAGCACACAGGCACTTTGTTTCTCCCGAGGGTGGCTACAGAGCAGAGACTGCATGCAAAGACTCAGGAGTCATTGGACTCCAGGGAAGCGGGGATAGGGGACAAAACGCAAACTGTGCATACTGGCAACACAAGGAGTTCCGGCTACTCCACCACCGCTCTTTGCTGGGAGGGCTCTTACTGCAGCTGATGCCTTCAGGGGGCTCCTACCAACCCAAAATGAAGATCCACAGAGCTGTTACTGGATCAGAAGGCAAACCAAAACATTGGCGATGGATATTAGCCCATCATAAGCCTGAGATGTTTTTCAGGATCTGTACTTCCCTTTTATAATGCATCTAAACAGATCCAGCAATCTATACTTACCCATTGTGGGAGAATGGATTAAAGCAGCTAGTGTTTTACTATCAAACGACTTGAAGCTTCCTAGAAACCCAAGTAAACGACCCTTGGGATTTTGGGATTAATCCCTAGCCCTTGATCAGAAGAATTATCTCAATTGCTCAGCAACCCAAAGGCTAGTAGCAACAAAGCTTCCTCTTTATCTGAATCTCACAAGAAGAATTCCTGCCAACCTACATAAACAGGTAGAAAGTGTATGAAAAAAAAAAATCAAAATGCTCATCAAAGCACTGCAGCTTTGTCTCACATCATTCATTGTTGAGAACTACGGAGCATGAGGGCACGCATGCCCTGACCCCGTAAGACCAGAGCAAGAGAAGGGAAAGGGCACACGGGCTTTGTATGGATACTGCTAATACAAGAGTCTTCACCTTGAGAGTTGCCTGGGGCACCCCAATATAGGATACTGATGAGATAGCCCTGAAAGAGAAATAGGTCATTGCATTTTCACTACTGCTGGTTTAGTGCTTCATTTCCCCAGTATTAGCTAACTTACACTGATTGGAAAGATACTCATTACTTTAAATGAGCCCTGTTGTACACAGTTTAGAACACTTACTACACTTCTTGCTTGCAATTTTAAGCTGGTAATTGAAATAATTTTCTTAAAAAAGCTAATGAAATTTAAAAGACTCCCAGGGCCACCATAGTTACTGGATCAAGCCCTTCCAAATCTCAGCTGAAAGCAAGGGGAGCTATCCGAATGCCTGAAGAGCCATTAGCTGTAAATGCTGAACCAACAATTGACTAATTTAGGCATAAAAGAAATTACTTTTCTTTCTAATTGACCTCCTCCCCCCACCCCGCAAGTGTTTCCCTTGCTATTCTACAAAGCATTCCTTTTACTAGAAATAAAGCAATGACAAGAAGTCTCTCTGACAGGAGAAAAAGATGACAACATCAGCCCAGCATTAAACTGCCATAGATCCAAAACACAGCCAAGGCAAACAGCGAGTATCAGCTGAAATGTATCACAAGACCACTTCACAGCAGCAACAGCAAGGAGACAGGCACAGAGGCTGCAAAGAGGTTAACCCACCTATCAGTCAGATCTAGAGAGCGCCTGCTCTCTAGCGAGCACTGGCGGCTAGTCATTTGACTAGACTCAGATGCGGACTCTAGGTCAGTTCGGCCACTCACAGTGGAATCTATGCTATCATATCGCCTTGGAAGTAAATAGAGCAGGAGCAGGGAGACAAGGAGGACACATGGTTACACAAAATGAACATTGCAAAGAAAAGTCTGTGCTTAAAAAAAAAATCCAAGGGGAAGATGTGTGCTATTCTGAAGTCAAACTGGCTGTTGGCAGCAAAACACAGTCCAAGGACAAATAAGAATACTACTTGTTATTCTTAGGAGAGGGGGGAATAAAATACATGTCCTTCTATCAAAAGAACACAATCACGTGTAACAGCTGATAAAGAGAATCAGAAGTTCTCCAACCAAACCCAAATGTTGTTAGAAAAAAAAACCCAGGTGTTAGTACAGCCAATTTCAATTGAAGCATTTCGGCATAGACAACTTTTTGCCCAATTCAAGACAGGTTCTAGCAGAACCTTGTCTGGTTCTCTGGGTCAAACCCAGGTGTTAGTACAGCCAATTTCAATTGAAGCATTTCGGCATAGACAACTTTTTGCCCAATTCTAGCAGAACCTTGCCTGGTTCCTCTGGGTCTGCCCAGGACAAGCTCCTACAAGCTGTCATTTCCTCAGCAATCGCCAACTGTGATCTGCCAGGAATACTGATTTCATCAGGTGGCTGCCTGGTCCACAGCACTTAGAGCTGCTAGGAGCAAAAGTCAAACACGATTTGATTTTGCAATACTCAGCTACAACTGAGTTTTGAAAATATTTAAGACCTACCCAGCCAGCTCTCATTAGAAATACCTTTCTGGTAAGAAAGAGAATCCCACGTAGCTTTTTTGGAAAGCTTATTTGCATTTTCTAAGTTTTAAGATTAAATATGTAGCAAAAAATCTTGCTGGGCATGTGGAAAATGCACAGGGAAACAGGAATGCTCAGAGGGAATCAATTACTTTCACTCCTTCCTGGAGTGAAAGTAATTTCAGACCTGAGCAGACTACAAATCTCTTAGTTTTTAAGTAAACTTTATCAGTCCAGATTGATTTCATATCAATACCTTCAGGAAACCAGAAAAAATAGACATATTCCATCTTGGTGTTCTTTAACAATTCAAACCAGAAGTGCTTCTTTGGAAGGTCTTAAAAACACATTTATTCATTAGATACAGCTAAAAGTTCACAACCCCCCTCTCCAAGCCCCCGCCTTTTATGGTGAGCCATAAAAGATTACTTGTATTGTGAACACCACCCCAAGAAGTCACATAACTGCAAGAACACCCAGCCACCACTGGCTTCCCCAGGCTGGGGGCCCAATACTACTGTTCAGCTTGGCTCTTCCATAAAGCAAAAGCTTCAGCTCATATTCCCAGACTCTCAGTAAGATCTTCAGCAATTTTACCACTGCAAACCAGCAGTAAGAATAGCATGGGAAAGGGAGTAACTTGCTTATATAAGATACTTAATGGACTAGGAAAACAGTGCCAAGAATGACATTTCACACTGCAGTAAATGCATTTTGTTGACGCATTTGCCTCTGCTGCTCAAAATCTCAATAACAGTAACAACATTAAGTGTTACCATTAAACTTCAGCTTTTAGCATTAAAGACCATAAGGCAAAAAGAGTAAAATTTAGCCTCTGCCATACACCCTTGCCACACACCAATTAAATTCAGGTTCAGGCTTCAGGAAACAAGAAAAATTCTTACCAAGGGAGATGAGGTAGAACAAGTCAGTTATAATACATATAAAACCCTGCACCTCTAACTGTGACAGAGTTTAAGCAACTGCCTCTTCCTTCCACACTGAAGGCAGAAGTAGCAGCATGGCCTGTTCTACACACCCACTCTTCCCAAGCTGACCAGCACTGTCCAAGTTTTTCTGCTTTCCCCTTACACTTAACTCATCCTTTATTTGGAACAGCGGTTTTGTAAAGTTTGTACAATTCCCAGCACAACCAGCTCTAGTTCACAGCTATTGATGCTGGTAAGTTAATGCTGTTATGTTTAATACTTAAAAAAGATAAAAGCAGTTGTGAAACTACTGATTTATGGTCAAAAGCTAATTTAGAGCAAGTAGACTATGTTTCATACAGCTCAAAGGAAACCAAGAGAGAAAACACACTATTAAACAGTGCTACATGATAACAGAAAAAAAAAAAACCTAATTGATTACAGACTTTCTTCTTGAATATGCTATTTTGGCAGAGCTAATAGAAGAGCAGGAGCTAATCTGAAACAGAAAATAAATCTGCCCCAAGAAAGAAACTCCTAACAGCATAACTCTGCTAGACCATGTTTCACTGGCCTGGGAGGCACACCCACCCAATCAATTACACAGTGCTCCGGCCTTCAAAAGGTAAGGTGAAAATAGAACCAAGAATAAATGACCTCAGAGTTGAGCATATCTTTAAAAGGTAACTCACTAAACTGCCGGATCTGGTGTAACACATAGCTTCGTGGGTTTTTCCTGGTTCACAGCTCAGTCCCAGTGTTAACAAAACATGCAACTGCATCTTTCTATGAGAAGCCTTTCAGAGCCCTTGACTTGCCCTATTCTGCTAGCATGGCACCTTCAGGGTCTGCTGTGGAAAATCAACGGGAAAAGCAGAGCTACTCAGAAGTCAGCACCTACCTGATGGCCACCTGCTCCCGATAATCCAGATCATAATTTTGTAGGGAGTCAGCACAGGATTCCCGCAAGACCCCTTGCTGCTGCAGGCGTGACGGTACAGTGAACTGGTGCACAGAGGCATTGGGCTGTGCAGTCGTGTGGTACGGAGGAGGAATGCTGTTACTCGTCTCACTGCGATAGTCACTATCTCGATCATCCACAGCACTGTCAGCATCTTCAAAGGCTACGAAACAAAAGTAGTTAAGGGCACAGCTCTCTCAAGTTGCCTTGCTGGGACAGTGAAGCCCATTTAGTTTTTAAAGAACGACAAAAAATGTTGTTTCCGCTATGGATGTATCTCCATCTGGCAGCTGGTTATAACCTCCAGTTCTCTCAAGTATGTACCAAGGAATTCCTGTGATTGCCTCCATACCCTCTCTTTTCCCGCTTCCTATTATAGGAGTTTATTTCCCTTTAGTCATTCCTAATAAGCAGATTAAGACATTTTTATTTAAAACAAAGAAAAAAACCGACCCCAACACCCAAAATTTCAGGTTCTTTGCTGCTGTCAAAAGGTTGGATGTTGGGAAAAAAGCCCCAAAACATAAACTTTCCTTTATGGAAAGGAGCTCTTTCCTGGGAACTTTTCAACATTTAAGGTGTAATACTATCTCCTCTTCTCAGCACCTTCAGCTAGTATTTTAGGGTCCTGGATTTTTTTTTTTAGTGCTTTTTTTTTTTTTATAGAAGTATTTAAGTTAAGAGAAACTCATTAAAAGCGCTCAGTAGGAAAATC
Organism: Fulmarus glacialis; assembly: GCF_000690835.1. Taxonomy (NCBI): domain Eukaryota; kingdom Metazoa; phylum Chordata; class Aves; order Procellariiformes; family Procellariidae; genus Fulmarus; species Fulmarus glacialis. The sequence goes on along the minus strand of NW_009223892.1, from coordinate 39,009 downwards.
AGAAGAACTGGGAGAGCAGCTCTGCTTATAAACAATTAAACTACTTATAGGGGGAAAATTGCTAATTTAACACACGCAGGTACCTTAGCTTAAGTTTAGTAGTCAACACTAATGATAGCCTTCACAAAGGAAAAAGCTCCTTTCCAATGAGTCCCTCTCCCTGCAGAAACACTTCTGCTTGCTAACCCTTCAGAAAAAGAGAACACAGAGTTATAGTAAGGACAGGTATCAAAAATACAATATTGATGTACAGCTGTGTTTGGCTGTGCAGAATGCAAGGTTATCTTTGCAAGCTTAAAGTGAAATACACACACTGTACAGCAGTGGAGTGCACCATGAACATGCTTGAAACAAAGGAAAATAACGATCAGCCATTATTCACTCTCTCCACCACCAAAAGCCTGTCTAAAAAGGACAATCAAATTAAAGTCCCCTCTGGTAAGTTATTCAATGGTATGTGCCCTACACAAGCCATTCACCATGAGGCTGAATAACAAAATGAAAGTGCTGTTTTCATGCCAGATCCTTAAAAAAAAAACCCTGAATTGCTGAAATTCCAAGGAGATGGAATGCAGCATCAGGTTCTTCCACTGGCACTTCCCACACCTCCAATTCAACTTCCATTTTTTCAATCCAAGGTAAATTTTGTTCTTAGTGATCTTTTCAGTTCCCTCCCAACTGAGTAAGATTATATCCGTTCCCTAAAGTGGATGGAAAAGTAGAAAACAACCCCAGCAGAAAACATGTCTGCAAAATACAAACCACTTGAAAAAGGCCAGCTCTACTCTCTGAAGTACAATCAATTCAATTTGATTGTCCACACCGAAAATGGAGTTAAGTCTCCTGCTTTTTAGTAGTTTAAATGCTGCATAGTTCTTGTCAGTCTCTAGTCAATTGAATAGAAATGAATAGCAATCATATACCACTTTATTCAGCTTTATTAAAAGCACAGTGTCCATCAATTTTATTACAGTTCAGTGCTTAGGAGAAACACTCAAGATATGCTACAGAAAAATGATTTATATGCCAAAGTGCTAAACCCCTCTGAGAAGCACCAAACTTGCAGTCTGTGGAGCAAGGGCTGATGTATCTGTAGATCACAAGGCACACATTATCCTCAGAAGGATAACAAGCTGTTACTCAGCTGAGCAATGTCACTGCTGAACACTTGAGCCATTACTGTCTAATGCACAATAATTACTTTTATTGGGACAGAAACACTGTTTCAAAGAGCTTTCTAATGTCTCATTTTGCTGCTCAACTAATTTCTTCTTCCCATCAGATGTAACTCTCATTTAAGGTAAAGCCTAGATAACTCTGCTATGATGCAAAGTTCTTCCAGCTGTGGCTGCGTAATCTTTATAAGCACTCGTAGGGGCTTAAGGCAGCCCAACTGAGTTACAGGTTCGGGATCTGGTAAAAGACACCAGACCAACAGCTTTAGGGATAAGCAATTTATCTCACCCCAACAGTATAATAACAAATACAAATCACTAGTACAATTATCTGGGTCAAAACAATAGTGAATCCAGTAACTCATTAATACTAGGCTCAACTCAGTATCAAGGCATGCAAAGACTGACACAATTATGGTTATCAGGCAGCCAGAAGCAGGACACAGCTTCTCCAGGTCAGCAACTCTGCCCAGCCGATGGGCTCAGAGATTTCCCAATTCCCTGATCAGACTGTCGCAGAAGCACTATCTGGATTTGTTAACCAGTCATTGCATCTCAGTTCTGCACTATGAAATGAAGATTTCCCGTATGAACCACAGTATCTCTAAGCAATATCTAAAAATAGCCGATTAGCTTAAATGTTAATCATACATTTACAGCATATGTGTTTATAAAAGGTGGCACCAGAATTTCTCCCAATTCTTACTGGTGTTTACCATGAGGAAGTCTTTTAGAGGTCATGACACAAAATGCCTCCCTGGTGACACATTTAAAGGATGCAAGGTTCCAGCTACCACAAATGTTGATGAGGCAGGAACACATTGATTCTCTGGTGTATGTGCCATGCATCTACAGCATCCATAGATGTTAATACCAGGCAGAAATCCTCAACTGACTCATAAATAAGGGCCAACTCCAGAAACTCTTATTCATGCTGCACTGCACCTACCCTATGAGCAATCTCACTTTATTTAACAGAAGTGTTCACAAATGAAGACATTGCTCAGCCTGATTAAAAGCACCAAAACCTGGCCATATGCGGCTTATAGCACACATTACCTTTGCAAGAAAGTATACCGTGAAATGCCTGCACATGGTGATGATCCCATTCATTAACATACTTAACACTTAAATTTTATTTAAGCAAGAGACTGACAAGAACTTGCAGAAGCAGCTTTGGGGATGCAGCATCCCTTCAAAAGGAGGGGTCAGGCATTACAGCCCATGTTTCAGCAAAATATCCCTCACAATACACATGGTGTGAAAAATTCAAGCACTATCTTCTTCAAACAGATGATACACCAAGTCTTCCATGAAGAAAGTTGTAGCTTAGCCTCAGTCTCTGAAGATTGGTTAATTAATAACAAGATACATAACAATATACATAAAAAGTGAGTAATTGTTTTAGCCCAGTTTGAGAAATTTCACATGTACCAAAGAGCTCTCAAGGGATGAAAACTGTTTCTTTGTCGCTGGACCCACTGTATAGGTAGTGGGGGGTAAGGCTGAAGGGGCAGGGCAGAAGCATGCTGTTCATGTTTAATAATTGAATATTCATGCATATAGGCAGCATAAGAAGAAAACCCATTGGACTTCAGTCACATCACACAGTAGGATTTTACAAAGAGTGGGGAAAATCAAGAAAGGAGATAGCTTCTCTGAAACAAACTGCCTCCTGGAAACCCTGTTATTCCTCCCCATTCCTGCCTGCAGAAGTTATGCCCCTGCTGCAGGGCAGAACACATACAGCTTTTAACATGCTGACCTCAAAACCACTCTACGAGTCACATTTAACCTCTGGCGACTTTCTTTATATCGAGCTTCAGCATAGGAAGGAAAGTTAACAGCAAAATTATTACAGGTGGTGGCTGGATGAATTACAGGTGGCTGGATGTGTGAAAACATCAAAACATCATCAAAAATTGTTTTTGGCCCCAATGCACAGCAGCAGCTCCTCTCAAAAGGCTGCATTCAGTAGAAATTGCCTCCTGCCTTTCTAGCAGTGATGTGTCATGCGCCACTGGGAGCTGGGGTCTGGTCTCTAAGCTTAGTTATCCTCCACAACTTGGACAAAAGCACTAAATGCAGCACACTCAGGAAGAAGGAGGTTCATGTAAGGTTCTCTATCCCAAAATCCCCACTACTTCTCTAAAATAAGCCACCAAGCTTTTCACAGCTTTTGTCTATTTTTGTAACAGTAGAAGAGAAGAAAGTGTACTAACTGAAGGAATGACTTCCAGTCCCAAGTCCAGAAGAGATCTCTGCCAGCTCCACACCAGGGCCTTTGTGACTCAGCTTCCCCACCCTTCATCCGTTTAAATTGCTTTTCATGATAGCTTTTTTTAAGTCTCAGACCCCAATACTCCATCGTCTATCGAACCATTGGTCACTTCTGACCATCATGTACACTTTGTGAAATCTTGTAATTAAAATGCAGAGAAGTTTAAAGAGGACTATTGAAATAACAAGGGGAAAAAAATCTGAAAAGGACACAAGGTCATTTTTTTGAGGCTCTTCTATAGCTCTCAATGCTAAAAACTGAAAAGCTTTTGAGCAATGATTTAAGTGCAACTTTGCAGGTCATTAGTCCATCCTATTGCTTTCACCACTTAAAAATACATTAGAAATTTGCATAATTTTAAGAAAGCAAGTTAGCAATATTCAGTCTTCAGTTTGAGAGCTTTCACAAGCTTGTTTTTCCCACTTAAAAATACTTTCTGCTGCTGAAACACTCAACAGTCAAGAACCGGACTGACAGTCAGAAGTGCAAACACTGCCTTGAACATCTACCCTACTTTAAGTCTTTCCCTTTTCTAAAATGAAATCAGGTCAGCAGCACAAGATGCCCCTTTTCTAAAGCGTCCTCTGCCCAACTAGCAAGGCTCTGGACTACAGCACTCCTCTTGCAAGCTCTCACCAAGAAAAGGTCTCCTAGCTACAACATGCTGTTTCCGCTGCTTCCTTCTCAGTTGCTGTTGTAAGTTTACAATTAGAAGTATATTTTTTCATTACATCGTCAAGCTAATGGAAACATCATCAACACTGGCCCAAGCCTGCCTATAAGGATGCTAACATGATTTCAAAGAGGGCAGCTCAGAAAGGATAAAGTAGAGGGAGGAAGGATGAAGCAGAAGGAGGGAGGAAGGGAGCTCCATTAATATAAGTACCTTTTAAAACAAAATCACCACACACCAACTCTCCAGATAAACACAACCCTCCTAAATCTCTGACTGACCAATGCCTAAGCATCCCATTTCCCTCCCAAACACATAAAATTGGGGAATAAAAGAAAGAAAATACAAAAGTTTAGTTAATTCTCAGTTATCCTATCACACCACTGAGAATAATCCCAAACAATTGAGACATCCAACACCAACAGCGTGAGGAAATCGGTCAACACTGTTGATGCTCAAAGAACTTATGGTTTGAACAAAGACAGGAGAACAAGGACAAAACATGTTGTGGGAGGAGGAATTGGGAAGTTACTTCTAAAATGCAGAGCAGGTCCATGTGTGAAATGCACTGTAACATTACCTGGATATTAGACTTAAGTTACTTGGCTGCAGTAAGAGTGTCCTGTCCAAAATCCATTATGTCAAAAATGGAAAAGCATCAGGCAGAATCCCCTCCCTGCTGGCAGCGGGTCACAGTGATCTTTCTTTGCATGCCCTCATCAGCAACACCCTCAGTCTTGGTTTTGGCACAGGGAACAGACACCTTCATTTTACGACCAATGGATCAATCTTTGCAGGTCCTACAGGAGTAGCGCCACACACTGTAGCTTGAGCAGAAGCCTTGCCTGTTGGAACCTGAAGGACTTCCAGAAAGTGAAGATGCTTCATGCACATTTTCTGGAAAAATTAACAAAAACCTTGCAGCCTCTGCAAAGTTATCACACTAGTCTTCAGGTGCAGGCGTTAGCTCTACAGATCACAGCTGCAGTATCTGAGTTTTATCTTTCCAAGGCTGGTAAGCACTAGTTAAAGCAAAGTCCTACCACTTTTGCCATGATACTGTCTCACTGAGCTTGAATATGCTAGAATACCTACAACCCTTCTGTCACACTGGTGTGCACCCGTCATTTCTGCTTTCAGATTTGCTCCTGTTTGTAGTATTTGGAATTTCTGTGATCACTTCCAGCACATCTTTGGATCTTAGTAAAACAACCACTATGGATTCCCTTGTGTTTTTCAGTTACTCCAAACATTGATTTGGGCTTACATGGGTATGACGACCAACACAAAAGACATATACAAGCACAAAAACAGAATCACCTTTACGGGAAAAGAATAATAGTCCAATTCTGCCATCTATTCCTCAAATTCCAGTAGAAGGCACAAGCAACTCATTTAAAACATGGCCAAAACAAAGTCAAACAGTGAAAAGATTAACAGCCATCCATCCACACAAACATGAAGATTAAAGTAAAAGAAAATACAATGGAACAGGTTTTCTATATGCATGAATATTTCCACTTTCCTCGTATACTGGAGCATGCTGCATCACTACAGGATCAGAAAACTTGCAAGAAATCAAACTGTTACGTACTCAGCTGCTCTCCCCATCCGAAATAACTCCAGTTGCCTGCATGTAACACAAATGGCAGCAAAGAATAGGAATGGAAAAAGAAAGCTTAGAAAAACAAACCACAAGCATACTTTTCATGTATTTAAAAGCCTTATAGATTGCGAGCTTGAAAATGTAAGAGAATTTTTCTTTATAAATACAACATTAAATTTATTTTGGGGCTTACTCTTCACTGTCCAGTTTGTTTGTAAGACATTCTGAAGATTAAGATCACTATAAACTCTAGGATTTATTATGCAATCGTGCATTTATTAACACAGACAAAATAATTATCAACACGCTACTTAGCAAGAGCAGTTAAACACTATTATTTCCTAGTACACACATTATCAGGATTAGAGACAGAATATCCCAGAAACCAGAGTCTAGTTAAGAGCAGTATCTGTTTCTAGGCTAAACTGTGCAAGTCAAGTGGAAAAAGTTGCTTCTGCCCCCTTTCCAGAACAAAGTTGATCAAAGACAGGAGAACAAGAAGGACAAAACATGTTGTGGGAGGAGGAATTGGGAAGTCACTTCTAAAATGCAGAGCAGTTCCAGTGGTGAAAGCACCACACCAGTAATAATAGCATGAAAAACTATCTGTGTGCATGTAAGCTAGCGTTAAGTGAAGAGTACTTTCTTAGCTAGATATACACACTGGTAAAAACTTAAGAGCTCTCACAGCATCCTAAGGATGCAAATAGTCACAAGTTAATTCTAACAACAGTAAGCAAATCTCTCCGTGTTAAAATTAAAGGTGGCAACAAATTCATGTTAAAGCTAAACTGGAAGTTGGTAAGACAGCCAAGTTATTACTTATCAATATCCATGTTGTCACCCCCCAGGTCATATTCAGTATGATGGAGGAAAAACTGCTACGTACAACCCTCAAAGCACCTTGGAAGCATGCACACAACTTGCAACTCCAATAAAAGCTTCAGAACCAGCATTTCCAGAAGATGGTGTGTAAAAAAACTCTAAAAAGTGACGTTTACAGGAATGTTGAGGCGCAAGTGCAGCAGGCAATGAACAAATCCTTCACATTGAAGCAAAGAACAAGCGAGAGCTTTCCATCCTGGCTACCAGCCTCATCTCCAGCTACCAGCCAGGCACGCATTTCCAAGAGGGAGATAGCTCAGATGATTCAACATATCCCTCCCTCTGCCCTCATTAACAAGACTCACAAAGTTAGAATGGGCTAGGTCTTGCTTTTAGCTAAAATTGCAAAAAACAGTTCTGGGAAAAAAAAAAATCTTTGTCCTAAAAAAATCACCACCAGACTGGTACTTAAATAAGCAATAACTGGTCCTGGTAAGTAACTTGGCTTCCCAAGGGTTTAGTCCCTATGCACATATACTACAGAGGGGCTCTGTTGCCATTTCAATTCTAGGGGGGAAGAAAAGGTGGGCAGGAAAAAGAAAAATAGGCACAGATGTGGACTACCCCAAGGAAAAAAAAAGCAAATCAG
>NW_009223892.1:19680-31777 GCF_000690835.1 Fulmarus glacialis | reverse complement strand
TTCCCTATCTGGGAAATAATGGTGCATCAGAGCTACAACCAGGTTGCTCCTTTCTTCTCAGACACAAAGGTTTAAAAAGCAATGCAGTTCCTCAGATACACTTCAATGCTTCAGGGTCCCTGGACTCCAGGCTCTCGCACACACATGTGGTGCTTTCCACAGGCTCAGCCATAGCTCAGGTTTAAGTGGCACGTCTATTATCTAGTAGAACTTCAAAGGTAGGTCATTCCCTTCCGACCCCTACAGGAGTAGTTAGGAAAAAAAAGTAACGTGTATGTTTGCTTAGGTCATTAAACGAAGCAGCTATGAGCATGGAACAAATTTGATTATATTTTTTACTGGGTTGATTTAGAAAGAACACATCTTAAGCTGGTATAATGCTGAATACATGCAGTTTCCATGGAGTATAAAAGGGTTATTCCTCTCCTGTCTACAAGAATAACAAATAAAAACTTTTTTCTTGTTTACAGAACTTAACAAGTGAGAAAAACTGAAGTCCATAGAGTCAAGCACCAGACAACTACAGTCTGAGACATGACAAATGCTGCTTCTCTGGTCCACAGCAGCAAGTGTGACAATCCACCACTTGGACAATGCATCTGAGTCAGCCGTGCTGGCAAGATGAAGATGTACCCAGATGCATCAGAAGCCTGCCAGAATCCACCAGTCACTGTTTACATGACCCTGACCACAGGACTATCATCACAGGCTTGTTTTTTATGACAACAAAAATTCACGGATTGCCTAATGATCAGCTTTGACAGAGACCTGAGTGTTTCTCAGGAGAAAAGGAGAGGAGAAAGAGGAACACACAACCAAACTGGCAAAGAAAACACAAGTAAAACACATGCAGCAAAGAGAGTTGAGAAGGGGAGAAAACCAGAAGAAGGGTATGGGAACAAGAGGCAGGGAGAGCAGGAGCATCAGAGAGGGACACGGGGGGAGGGCTGAGGAAAAAGAGCAAGAAGTTGACAGAACTCTTACTGAGCTTTAATTTGCTGTAATAAATAGTTCACATTAAAGAGAAGACAATTTCCTATTAATGTATAAGTCAAACAGTAGCTTATGTGTATCTCATTCCTGAAAATCTCAAGCCACTAACACATGGGATAGCAACCTCAGCACCTCCTTCCATCAAAAGGTTCCTATCGCAGCAACAAAGATCCAGAAAAACTCCGCAGTGGCACAACATTATTGCACTCAGACTACCTGCTAGTTATGATACCAATTACAAAGGAACAGTGAAGATACATATGATTCTTTGGTTGAAATGATGTAGATGGATTGGGAATGCTTTATGAATAGATAGGCTGGAGTATTCAGTAGATAAAAAGGCCTTGAAACGTTGTATTCTGTGTAAAATAGATGAGGAAGCTAACCTTGTATCTTGAGTAGAATAGATAAGGGGGTTGTGCCAGCCTAAGCTAGTTTGTGCTAATGAGAATTGTGCTAATTAAGCCAAGGGTTAAAACCAGGCATGTGTAAAAACTGAGTTCAACTAAAGGACACTGTGAGGAAGACTATCAACGACCACCAGAGGACCCTGAAAGATCACCAATGAACACAAGGGAGCACGCGTCAAAGACTTTTGCATACGTTAATGAATTCTGGGAAATAACATGAATATTTAGATTATTTCTCAGAAATGTAATGAATATGTATATTCTAATTGTATATAACTTCTATGGTTGAGTGATTTGGTGCGCACACTAGGTGGAGCGATCCCCTGTGCGCCCGGTGCCGCATTAAAGAATGCCTGCTTTCTAAAACTCCAAACCGAGTCTTAGAGAGTGCTTATTTTGCCGACTTACGGTAACAGTTAAATCCATGTCATTATTCACAAGTGAATGCACAAGTTACATCCCAAAGCAACTGGGGAAGAAGTATCAGAAGATACTATAAATTTCCAAAACCAGCATGCAGATCAGACAAACTACAGAGGAAATGGAGCTTACCTGTCCTGCATCTTCTCCCAAAGATAAAACTCCCAGACTGACAGCCTCTGCACAAACTTCAGCACAAACCATTGTAATCTGCACAGGAGCAATGAGTGGCTCTTTAAGGGAAAACAGAAAGCGTGACCCCTGAAACCAGCTCAGACTGTTCCTAGCCCTTGTTTCCTTGGCAGCAAATGGTCTGACGGTTGGCACAACACTACTCACAAACTGCAACAATGAGAAAACCACCAATTGCTAAAAACAAGCCTCACAGATACAATGTTTGTCCTTGGAGGAGAAACATTACCACCTCCCTTAGACAAAGTCCTCAAACTGACAGGGATATCCCTGAGACAGCTACTTACCCATCTACCCTACTGCTACCAAGTTCCTTACGAACAGCACGAAAACCCCACAAACTTTCAAAAGCAGATTAGAGACTATTATTTCCATGCCTAAGACAAACAGCAGTCAATGCCAAGCAGGGCAGGGTGGGGAGAACAGCAGCTGCCTTTAGACACCAGCTCCTTACCCTGCAAGTTGTCTCACATGGAGAAGTTGTGTCTTGGCTAACCAGGGCATGCAACAACTAGAGACTAACTGGGAAGGCAGTGCTGCAGGAGCAAACAGAAAGAGATGCAATAACAGAGAGTAAGGGATTTTCAGCCAGAATCTCAAAACTCCGCTTTTGTTTGTTTTTACTAACACCCACTTCATTTCAGCGTCTAACATTTTGGATAAAAGATGATTTTATTAAAGATTCAACACATATGCTGCTTCATTTAAGATTCAGGAGCTAACAGTATGTATCTCGGTCCTTCAGCATAATCGCAGACGACCTGGGCTGACAGTCTTGATATTTTGAAGGTTAATGAAAACAGAATTTCTTTTTAGTCTTTTCAAGTTGTTTTTCTGCTTCATAAAAATAATATGCATAACCTCAATTTGTTAAGAAAAAATCCCTTCCAGATCACCTTTGGGAACAAATTTAAGCCTGTACAAACTTGAATCGAAAACACCAAGAAGCCCAGACAGATAGAAAATGGAAAGTTGTAATTCTAAAAACATACAACAACAACATACATTAACACTGGAATAGATGATACAGACAAGTCAGACTAGTTACTCTGTGTGTTCTTAAATACCAACAGTGTGTGTCTCGGTTATCACATTATTTTGTATTCATAAGTTTCAGTACTCAAAAAATGAGGTTTCATATAAACCTCCAATTAAGGACTAAGCGATGCCAGCAGCCTGGTGCCTTGGAAGCTACAACATTCTTGTCGTTAACACATTTTATAAAGCACATCTAAGTTCCCACAGTTAGCTGAACATAACATATGCTCGTTCTGTGTCACAATTACGCAACTACTCAAGGAAGAACTCCTCCTCCCTACTTCACACTGTCAAGCCTGGATCAGCAGGGACACTAGAAAAGCAGAATATTCCAAGTTTTTAATGCAGAATAATTTGATTGCCTGTGTGCCATTTTGTTTCATCTCTGTTTGCAAGTCTCAGAGTGGCTGGGACATACTAACCCCGTCAGAACATTATCATTTACTGCTGTCCACTGCTTACAGTCATGCTGACAAATTATTTAATCCTCCTGTTATATCCCATGCTGAGCAAAGACAGAAAGCATCTAAATGAGCTTATAAAAGTAAACTGAGCTCAGGAAATTACACTATATTTGGCCCTGATAAAGTACTGTTTATAGAACACAAACAGAGCTGGGAAGGTCCTGGACAGTTCTTTCTTCTACGTTAATAAACCTCCTTTTCCCCTGGCTAAGACCCTCAACACAGTGGACACAAATCTCAGATTCCACAAAAATGTACGTTCTTCCAGTATTCAATGTACTTCCCCAAAATTAAAAATGTGGTATTTTAGTGGAATAAGCTTCTAAAATACAAAACAAACACTGAATAGCTTTTAAGAACAAAGTCAAGTTTTCAGTAAGCAGGATGACCAAGAGGGTTTCATAACAAGTACCACAATTTCCAGTTCAGTTTTGGAACATCACAGGTGAGGGCTAAGACCTCTGGACAAAAGGAGATGAGAAAGCATAGGAAGGAAACGAGCTAAAAGGAGCTGACAGAGACAAGGACAGGCACTAGAGTACGACAATACAGTACTCTCTTTGCTCACTACTCCCTCTTTGTCACCACATTTTACTCTAGTTTAACACTCAGCTTATGCTGAAATTTTGGAGTATTTTATTTCAGTAAATGAAATGGCCCTTCTGGCCACCTTTACTATGGCTAAACAAAATCAAATTGAGAGCTGAGAATTTAAGCAGGGCTTGGATCACCATCAAATCATCGAGAGTATCCACTAAGTTATTACAAGCTTGTGCAACTCATTAATAACCACAGTAAAAAGAATCGGGCAGAGTGCCACTTAATTTTATCTGGCTGAAATGGCTGAACTGTAACATTTCTATCACTAATACCTAACACAGCTCTCCTGTCTTACAAATTTCTGGGCTACCGAGTCACACAGACTATTTGGCTAAGAGATGTAAACACAAGAATCAACAAAAGTTTTACATACTCGTCATGAGACACAGTTTTGGACTAAGGTGGATCACCTAACATTACATATATGCATAATAGCAAAGAGGAATATAATCTTCTATAGCAGCAGAGATAAAAGATTTGGTGCCTTTTTTTCTTCTCGTTTTCAATCTTGGACTTTCAGTACAAGCCTCATTGCTCAAGGACACATATTTATGGCTTGTGTATCAAGAGCAGTAACTTTTCTATCAGTTTAAAATCTTTAATGTAATTTTAAAAAGGTTATATTCTACTGTGGTAACAAAATTCAAATTAATTTTCTGTTATTGCTATGACATTAAAGGATGACTAATAAAGTTTCAGAGTCCTTAAAAAAATCCCCACCAGAAAAAAAAGCATTCATGAAGAGCACTAAACAAATTATGAAACCTAGAGTCATTAACCGAGCATTTACTTTTTTTGATCACCGCTTATAGAGACACGTCAGTATTAGCAGTGTTCAGCATTTCAGGAAAAGCTTTAGGTTTGGGGCTTATTTAAAAGTCAAAGCTTTATTTCCTTGTCAACACCTTTCAGAATACAGCAAGTACTCTAGGAAAACAACAACTAACAAACTACATGTAGAGGATCAGCCGCAAAGCTACAGATCTGCTCTCCTCTAGAGTTCAGCAGTAAGTCAAACTTTGTTACTGTGTAATCTTCTAATATAGCCAGTATTTTTATTTTTAACTTCTACTTGCTGAGTACTTTTCCTCAGACATACCCAGTCCTGAAGTAGCAAACTTCATCCTAAAAATGCAGGCGGACATTTCAGAGCAAGACCTTGAATCTGCGCTCCTTCGAGCAGACCTATCATGCCTTCAGCCAGCCCAGGCAGTGAGTACCACAGAGCCACAAGAAAACAAGTCTCCCAGATGGGATTTATCCTAAACAAAGAGGAACGGGAGCTGCCAGTCACCCAGAAGCAGAGAGGCCAAGGAACTCGCTTTCCCAGCCCATCAGCAAACTACCACAAAACAGCTCATACAATGGTTTCACTTGTACAGACAGGAGTAGTTTTTCCTCTGCCTAGCTTAATTAAAAAAAAAAGAAGTCATTCACACGTCCTGTTTTAAATTACACTTACACTGAACATTTTTTGAGGACTGCTGTAAGGCTTGTTGTTTGCACTGTGGCCAGTAGTTTTACTCTTTCTAGAGTACTGCTTTTCAATGACTGCAGCAGCATCTTTAGTGCCACCTACCCTTGAGAAGGGTAAAATAATCATTGACCTCTTCCTTACTCTTCCCAAACTGGCCTGGTCTAGAGATGCCATAGGCAGCTGCTGACCTCTGTTGTTTCTAAGTTCAGAAGCAGGATGGTAACCAGAAAAAAAACAGCAAGAATCTAGACAGATAGCATACATCTCCACAACAAGGAGGGCAGTATTACCTCCCAGCAATCGCAGCCGACTATGCTGCCTGCTACTGCACTATTACAGATCATACATCTCTATGAACAATTAAGATGGTCAAGTTGTGGCCTGCTTAAAAGCATTTTGATGCTGCCTAGCCTTGAGAGCCTGGTATAGCAGATGATTTTTTTACATATTGTTACCAAAGAGAAAAAAAAAAATCTCGTAATAGGATGTCGTTTCAGCACATTTGCTGCCATAGGGTCAGTTCACCCAGTTGAACACTGGTGGATGGCAGCCAACATTTTCTTTGACTAGAACAAACCAAAGGATTCAACAACAGCACAAGATGGCATGCTCAAGTGAGTGCACATGTAACCCTGAATGGCTATGACTTCATTCCATGAAAACAGGCTGCAATCGCATATCCTGCCAACCACGCCCTTTAAGCAAGAGCTTTACCCAGCTGCCTTGGACCCACAGCCTGCCCAGATCTGTGCACTTGGTGCCACTGCTTCTGCTAGAACCGTACCATCTGTGCTGTGGAAATCCTAGCAGCAGGGTTTGATAGCCCCAACCCAACGGCACATTAATGGCAGCATAAAGATGCTAGCATCCACAGTGCAGCACCCTCAACACAAAATCGGTGTGGATGTTATCAGGGCTTGCTGGGGAGCCGGGGGCAGGGAAGGCAGCCATCTGGCTTTTTAGCAAAGCTCCTCATCTCAGCACCGAAAGCACCGAAATCTCTGCATTAGAGTCAGTCTACACAGAGGAACGTACAAGCCTTCCTGATGCATCGGTGGAACTTGAGCTCCTAAAAAGAAAACTAACGGGCATCAGGAATGAAAACTCTCAAAGTCAGCCATTGGTACTTTTGAAACAGTAGTGAATGTGTAGGTATTAACAGAATTTTGCTTTACACATTTTGCAGAAATAGATTTCTTCACATATTAGTGGGAAAGAAGGGTCAACACAACAAATTGATCTGGCATCGAATGGCACCCATTCTTATAATGTGTATAAAACGTTTTGCAAGCTTTTAAGTAGTTAAAAGGCTGCTTATGTATCTACAACAAAACTGTAGCATTTTTTTCTTGCATGCATGTGCGCACACACATACACACACACACACACATTCCAGATAGGATTTAGGGTTCCTTCTTATTCTCCTGGAGGAGATGTTGTCTTTCTCCTTTCTCTCTGATTTGCTGGCAGACCAAGCACAGGCTAGCTTTGGTTCTTTTTGCTGGTATAACAGTGCATCAGAAAAGTTACTTCTTTCCCTGTTGCACCAACTCACAATCCAGAGCCAAGCAACAAATTTACTTTCTTCTGGGGAAAAAAAAAACAACAAGAAAACCTACAATAAAAAAAACCCCACAGCCCTGGTAGACAGGGATTTTACAGAGCAAAAGACATGCAAGACAGAACTATGGTGCACTGTGGTCTATCAGGGTCTTACTGTGAAAAAAGCAACACCACAGACTCAAGGAAGTGGAAGAAAAAAATATATGCAGAGAAGGGAGGATAAAGCATTCTTAGAAAGATTTTCAGTCAAAGATAAGACGACAGACATAACTGGTTGATTCAGTGGCACTTAGGTTATCTTTTCTGAGAATCATACTGAACATACCTGCTCTATTCCAGATTTGTAAACTCCCTGACAAAAGGTACAGGACAGTATTTACAGTAGCTGATATTAACTGAGACTGCCGAATCTTTTCTGCAAAGATGCAGAATACCTTTCTCACCCCTGTTTGTACGACGTCTGCTCCAAGTCAGAGCTTTGTTTAAAATACTGACAGAGTGACTCACTTACAGATTATAATGGACTTTTATATTGCCAGAAATGATCTTGGGCATACGAGGAAAATAAATCTATACCTACCACAATAAATAACTTAGAGCTTATTGACCCAATGAATGCCAAAGTAATCAAATAACATTTTTTCAATCTGCTTCATTTAAAGTGAATTTCCCGACAATAAAAGCTTGCTTTCTTTTTAATTTACATTCAGTTTCAGGTTGCAGGTAAAAGCCAATATAAGGATGCTGCAGTTATCCAACAATGAGGTATCAGGAAATTAAGAATTACGATTACGTTTAATAGAAATGCAAACACAACTGGATCCATGGCCACTATAGTGCTTTGCTTATCGCTTGAGATCACTGAAAGTTAAATCAATTGGAAGCATGTGATCCTTCTGGGGCAGGAGAAACATATAGGGGAGCACAGAAGTTGGGAGGTAAAAACGAAATGGCTAAGTATGATGAAGGAAGAGGCAGGAAGTACCAAAATCGGTAGGGCTTAGAAGAGACTGCATGTACAAGAACAGGACCCACCTGCTTCATTTAAGAATAGGTAGGAAGCCCGAATCCTGCACCACCTCGGAAATCATGGGTCAGACTCTTCTATGAACAAAGCAGCACCTGAGACTGTGAAAGTGGGCCTGAACGCTTCATAATGTCCAGAAAAATTAGAGCACGTAGTCTGGGCTGAGATTCCGCATGGCACTATGCCAAGGCAGCAGCCCACACATGACCAGAGATTAAACCCCACCTTCACACATCAGATGCTGGCTTTCAGACATGGCTCAGCTTTCTTCTCTCACATCCTGCTCCATCCTTCTCCCCCTCCCTACTCAGGGGAGATAACAGAACAAGTTGCACCCATGCAGGAGATGGGGAAATAACCATGAGAAAAGGCTGTTTGAGAAAGGGACCAGACATGTATGGAAAACATAGAAGCAGAACAGGGCAGAAATATAATCTAATTTTAACATGTAAGGATGTGTATTTTCCCATTTAATGAACCTGACGCTCCTGCTGGAGTAGGATTTTCTCTAGCTAGAACAAAGAAGCCAGCGAGAGGGCAAGAGGGCTAAGCAGGACACCAGTGGCATGTGCACTTATATCATTATTTCTTGAAACGCAAGCTATATGGAGTGTTTTGCTGTACTTTTGCTCTACAGTGCATCAGGTTTTAAGATAACTTTGTATTTTTTAGGATTTGGGAAGATATTCTCATGGGGCAAAAACTACTCATACTCGGGAGGTTTTTTGCTCTTTCTAGGTACCTAGTCTTTTGTCCAGCTGATTGTGTCCTGCTCCCAGCAGTGATCACATCTCATCTAGCATGTTGTAATGGAAGATTAGATGAGTCTTACAAACGTTCTTGAAGATATTTTTTATTATACCTAAAAATATATCTATCAATTATTTAAGTAAGAACACTCCGTACTCAATGTGTTTTAGGTTAGGGAAGGACACCCACCCTGCTCCTAAGTAAAAGGGGGTTGAGCTCCTACATCATATGCAAAGGTCAGGTCAGCTTTCAATAGAGACACAATCAACACATCTTCTGGGTTGAATTCTTGAGTTCCAAAGGACTATGCTACATTCAGGCAAGCTTACAATTCTTATGCATAGATTGATGCAGGCAGAGTTCATTTTTCAAAAGTACTTCTACACTAAATGTCTATTTTATATTTGTCCATGTAAATAATTAGATATTCATAGATGTTGGATGCTTGCAGGCAATAGATAAGCAAAAGTACATGCAGTGCCACAAGCTTTATTGAATTACTAGAAAATTCTTAAATACATTAACCACATACTGCTATTAAATATTTAACATCAATTCTGATGACTGTTTTAAACCCATAAATGATTAAATGAATTCTTATGCAATACTAATTGTTCAAACCAGGGGCCTTCAATTAATTATTGTAAAAGGTCACTTTCTATCAAGATGCAGGCTGTTAACAGGCAACACAAAAAAGGCAGCTGCAGCTCTACTCTTTACTATGTCTATATGCAAGAGCTGAGCTGGTCCTCCAGGGAAGAAACCGGCTACAAGAGCTTGAGGCTGTAAAAGCACCATGCTGTGGGAACAGGTGCTTCCCCTACACAGAAGCATTCCTCCTAATTTATCCATACATGCCAATACTTAGAAGAGTCAATCAAACCAGACTCTCTCAAACAAAAGCAAAGTCCAGGGCACATAGCCAGGAAAGTCATTTCAGCAAATAACACATTCATTTCTTGGACACTTCATATCAGACTGTTTTTCTTTGATCTTTTGACATTAGGGGTTCTGCATACTATGCTAGTATGTCAAATAGCCAAAACTTGTCAAAAGTCAAATATTAGTTTCACCAGCAATGTTTCTTATTTATACGCTTTATAAATCAATTGTACTCTTCTGACTATTTAAAAACAAACAAACAAAGTAAAAGTGCTTTTTTTTTTTTCTAAAAAAAGGGAGGACACATTTGGTGTTACCTAGGGTACCACTGCCGGAATACTTTCAAATAGCTTTGTATATGTTCCAGCTAAACAACACATTCAGATTTCCTAGGCAATTGGTTAATGTCCATGTTTGGTTGAAGATAGTTTTAAGATAACATAGTAACAGTACACAGATAAATTAATTCTACTCAAAAAAGGTAAACAGTAATTAACATTTCCTAATGTTACAGTTTTGTAGAGATCCTATAATAAGCCTAATGGATAAAGAGCCTGCAAAGTGTAAGATGCACGTCTTACAGGATTTGAAGTGGAGGACAAAAGATTTGCTTAAATTATGAGACTCGAATTTTATTAATGTTGTTGCCAAAAGTAGGTAAGACATTCTAAGAGACATCATTGAGCTTTCATCTCATGTACATTAAAAGCAGTGTTTCAGAAATCTAATTTTGCAGACCATCAGATACAGTATGTCCTAGGTTATTTTTCCATCTGTGTTTTCAGAAGCATAAAAAAATGCAAGATGAGATAAGCAGAAATTAGTGAAAATATTTTTCATCCATCAACACAGCATTTAAAAGTAATGTCAAAGAAATTAGGCATCAAGTACACAAACCTCTGGTGCATTTTAAAAGGCTACCAGCAGTACCTGTCTCCATCTGTTCTCTTCCTCTTAAAATTTCATTAAAAAGTCATAAAAATAATATTCAACACACTATGTTTAAAGAGAACATAGCCCGACTTAAGTTATATGAAAAAACGCAGCATTTTCTTACTTGCATCAGTATTACAGGGGTCTGACAATCTAGGCAACTTTGAACACATTTTGTGTTCCTATTGCACATGAGGACACAAACAGGTTAAAGACTCAATGCTTGATTTCACTTTCTAGCATCAGAAGCTTTAGACCAACATTTGAGGGGCACAGTTTTTCATAACTGACAAAAGTTATTGGCTTCACAGAGATTTACGTACTTCTAACAAGAAAATAAAGTACACTGAGAGAAGGAAATAAAGTACACTGGAAGAGGAAAAAAATATTGAGAAGAAAAAGTCTAACTTACAACACTGGGAGGCAGCACTGGGCAATGGTTTCTTCTGGACCTCCTCCTGAAAGGAATACTAAAGGAAAAAAAAAACCCAAGGAACACAGACCAATCAGAAAGCAAATGGTAACTTTATGAAACAGCTTTCAGAGTACAGCATGCCACAGATAAGAGAAAACATCCCTGGTAGCATCAAAGCATTAAATGTTCTCCTTAATATCCACATTCAGCCACACTCCCATAAGTCTCCTCTTGTTTCATGCCAAAACCAGGTGTTAAAAAGTGGACATCTGGTTAAGGTGAAGTCTGCTTTACTACAAACGCAGGCCCTATTCTCAATTCTGAGACCTCAAATTAGACATCTAAAAGATCTTATTCTCCACACCACAATGTCACTGTGACAGGGAGCTCAGAACTGAGTACAAGCCCGTTTATGATTAGACACTCAAGCACAGCTTCAACAGTTCAAAACTCATTTGGGCTCACAGCAACACTGCAGTTGGAGACTGAAGCGGTTAGATAATTAGTGTGCCTGGTAGGGCAGTAACACAATGTTTGCGCAGTCAACACTTACAAACTCTTCTGTGATCCACTGTACATCCAAAGTGAAGAATTTTTCATCTCATTTAATACTATATTAGAGGACATAGAGATATTTCAATTAGCCAGCTTTGACTTTTTACAAAGCTGTTTGTTACAGCATCAAAGTGTTCCCTAGGGGAATGCCAGCGGTTTTATTCTGTTATTCTTCTCTGTCTCATATTACATAGAGATATGAGAAAATTAGGACAATTGAGTGAAATAATGAGAACAGTCTTTGCTAGGGAAAAAAGGTCCGACGACAAAGGAAGTGGCGACCTTAGCAACCTGGTGCTGCAATCTGTGCAAAACAGGGCCACTAGACAGCCTCTCGTTCGATTTCGTAAGGATTAATGACCAGTTCATTACACGGCA
>NW_009223892.1:399-19663 GCF_000690835.1 Fulmarus glacialis | reverse complement strand
CCGATCCGTGCTACTTAAAATGCACAAGTGATCCTGAAAGGTGGTTAGGCTTATCATCAGCAAACTGCCAACTCACTGAGTTAATCACGACTGTGAAAACAAGAACTGCTGATCTCACAGCACTGACTGGTTGACAAAGTGG
This sequence comes from Fulmarus glacialis, assembly GCF_000690835.1. NCBI lineage: Eukaryota > Metazoa > Chordata > Aves > Procellariiformes > Procellariidae > Fulmarus > Fulmarus glacialis. The sequence goes on along the minus strand of NW_009223892.1, from coordinate 19,521 downwards.
TGAAAGGAAGTCTGTTGATGAGCAATTTCAGCAGCACAGGACAGGAATGGGTTCTGAATTGTTATACTCAGAGATCCAAAAATGGCAGTAGCTTGTTCTTTTTAAGACATCAGCCCAACAGCTATCAGCAGTCCCAAAAAGAAAACTGAATATTAAGTGTTTGTAGGAATAGGGACTGGAAAGCATTTTTATGACACCATATAAACTCCAAATGAACCTGCTTCTTGAATACCGCTGTGCAACTTCAGTCTGTTCATCCATTGTCTCAAATGGAGATAGTTGAACTAAACACACAGAAAAGAAGATAAAGGCACAAAGTTGTCCTGTGCTAAATACCACTATGCAGACTAGGACTCTGCAGCCCAAAAGCTATGCAAGAAGGTGAGGTCTGTAAAGCTGAGTGGCACAGAGTGGATGAAGGAGGATCATTCAATTTTTCCAAATAAACCTGCCTCCAGCTGGTTTCAGAATATAGGGTTTGTTGGCTTAGCACAAATAAGGTATTTCTTCAGGAAATGCACAACTAAGGTGTTGAATTCCTTTGCTACACCATAACTGACCTGAATGCGTTCAAAAGGCAACTGACATCCGCAGAAGGAAAATCCATTGAGTGTCGTTAAACACAAAGATACTGCTCTGGCTCTGGAAATTCCTGAGCTACAAGTCACTGCAAGTTAGGGGAATATGCAAGGAAGATACCTTCCCCACCCTGGGTTGCTGTCAGATATGGGACAAGATGAACCTTAGGTCAGGCCCTGCACAGGTGTTCTTACATTTTTTCATCTTCTCACTGGTGACAGGGATCATCCATAATAAATTTGAGATCATTAGGTCACAAATACAGAGCCATGATTTTGTTACAGTATTTGATAAAAGCACGCACTTAGCATGCCTATGAATGGCACTCCAGGGAAAGGGGAGTCTCACAAAGCTCAGGGTATCTTTCAGCAAGTACCAGTTCAGTGAAGCACTAGAGGGCACCTATGCTTCACTGAAGTACCTGGCACAGACTGCTGCTACCGTCCACAGGAGCAAGGAGGCACCACAGCAGTACCACTGACAGTCCAAATCACAGATTGAGCTTGTCATCAACTCCAAGAGGTTCTCAGACTTCTAGGAAGGCAGGAGAGGTTGCCCTCAAGCAGTTATGTTTCTATCCACCCAAACACTGGTGTGTCCTCAGTCGAAAGGAAAACCCACCTTATTTTTCTCCATCTGCACAGTAAACCCAAGGACTCAAATAAGGAGTGGAAAAGAATAGATGAACCATCCCAGAACAAAAGCCTACTAAAGTCACTGGCTGAAAATTTTGCAAGTTATCTTGCTACAGAAAGAGACCTGTTAAGAGTTTAAGCAAGCACCACGCTCCTACTCAATGATGTTGACATCGACACATGAGGGTTTTTTTTAAAAATGCTAAATGTCTGGTACAGGCATACTATGTCAAATCTTATTTTTCAAACCGTACGAACTGTAAAGAAAAGTTTTAATCATGCAACTATTCTAGTGTGGCAAAAAAAAAATTGTAAGTTCTGGCTTATAGCTGTTTAGCCAAGTACACACTAGAAAAAACAGGAAACCAAAGCCATAGCTAGCAGGTATTATAATACAAGATTCATAAACTGAGCCATTACACGGATTAGGAAAAAAGCTAACAGCTCCAGTCCTCAGTTCCAAGAAAGATTCAGTATTTTGCTTTGTCTTCTTCCCAGAATCAGCTAACTGCAAAAATGTCCTTTTTGACTTGATTTCACAAATGAAGAGAACCTACCACAGCTTGTCAAAAATGGTTTCACTCTCTTGTGAGACAAAGCATGGTATTACCTTTCCTCTGAGTGTACGCACATCAACAAAACTATTCGAGCACTTCCAGCATGCGTAAAAATGTTCCTCTCCTTAACACTAACAGTACACTTGAGAAAACAGTTCTGTAAATAGTTCATGGAAGATTTGTAAATGATGAACATTCAGTAGTTACCTTAACCACAGGGATCCAATACAAAGAATAAAAGCAAGTTATAAGGCATGCAGGGCTACATTCATCTTTCAATGTAGATATTTACCTCATCGTCTCCCAGTGAATTTATTTGTTCTAATTTTCTGGTCCAGTATCTGGCCTCTTCTTCAGGGATATCTATACCAAAAGAGTAAGTCACACCATCTTATTAACCAGGCAAATTTGCATTTATCACTAGTAGCACTAGAACAGGGAGGGTATTCCAAGATCACACCACAAAAAGAACACACTTAATTTTGAAATAATAGGACTGTCTTATGTTAGCACTCAGATGGAAAATAAACATTGTAAATAGTAACACGGTTCAAGGGCTTACATTGCTTTCTTGTTTAAAGCTGATTAACCAAATGCATACTGCACAAAGGTAGGAAAGAGTAAGACACACTGGTTCAGATTTAATTCAAGTATTAGTTTTATGAAGAGCCATTCTAATTTCACTCACTATATGCTTGATAACACATAGCAAGATCAAGAGCCTTTTCCGGAGGCTTTTATAACCTCAAAAGAACAAGAGGTCCTCTTGAATAGCACATCTTACTTACGTACCTGGTGTAACACAAATTCATTACCAAAAAAATAGTCTCGTTTTCCTTTGCATGCAATAAGCCAAATCTTTTGAGGTAATAAACAGTATTATAGGCAGTCATATTCACATGAAAGCACACTCCTATTTTTACACCATACTGCAACTTCATTGTGAAATGAATCACAACCACCCTTTTACCTTCTAGAAGATTTACCAAGTTGATGACTAACAGCAAGTAGCAAGCATTATCACCTTATTTTGGTAACTATTTTCTATTTCACACTTCGAAGTAGTATAGCGTCCTAATGGTTCGAAGGGAACACAGACTTCTGCCACTCAAAATTTCATCTCTCAAAGTGCACCCTTGGAGGTGCGGATGAACTGCTGAGAAAAGCTTAACACAAGGCAAGTTAGGTAGAAACTGTGCTTAAGGAATAGAGCAAGAGGTACACAGCACCAAGGGAAATAATCCACTGAAAGAATAAGCATTAGTCAAGTTTTCAATCCATGAGAATTACGTAAATTATTTAGGGACAGGGGGTGTAAAATCATTGGAAAGAGGGGAAAAAAGTTTGGGTTTTTTTCTTTTAGCCCTGACTATAGAGCGGTTGGTTGGTCTTGCCTCCAAGAAGGGGCAATGACTTTTGAAATTTGGCTGTTCGTGGCCTGAAACTGCACCAACGCAGAAACTTCAGAGCTCACACAGGAAGAGGCAGGGACTGCTCCAGCTAGACACCACCAACCCTGCAAGCCTCACCATCCTGAACGCTGACAAATGAGGACGAGTATAATACCAGTTCAGCTAGTTTTCCCACCTCTTGCAACTCTTTACACTCTCAGGTGCCTCATTAGGAGCCAAGAAGTTTACATCTAACAAGTTTGTTTTCCTGCAATGAACTGTACCCCATGAACACAGCCACAATGATATGCTAAGCTATGCATTGGCAAGAATGAGAGAAGCAGACTGGGATGGTCTCCTGATGAAAAAGTGGATCTAAAAGTTACACCCACTCTCGCTCCTGAGAGAAACAAGAACAAGAAGAAGATTTATTGGCAGGTTAGCATTCCATTGGGACCTATGATGCTTTCAGAAAGGACCAAGTATTGCTTTCTTCTTATACTTAAAGGGGATATCTGTCCTACGTGTGTCCTCTCTCAGCTACACAAACCATCATGTTATGAAGCCAATGACCCCAAAACACCTGGAGATGATAGTGGCCAGTGTACTGGAACACGAACTGCTTTCAACAAGAACAAGGAACATGCCAGATTTAGTGGAATTTGAAGTTTCAGAAGTAGGTATTTCCTTGGATGGCAAATGAATGTCTACACCTTTGTGACAGAAGCGCTATTGTATTTTTATGCAACTAGTCTCACCCATACAAGTGGGATAAAACAGGTCCCACTTGAGAAAGTTTCAGGGAACTGGAAACTTAGTACCTGGCTCTAGAAAACCTGCATTAAGTAGAAAAAAAGATAACCTATTTCTCCTTGCTTGAAGGGAGACCAGAAAAGTAATACATTTTAACTATAATACACAGAGCCAGTTGCTCTTTCTGATGTACAGTACATTGCTTTGTTTTATATGCTATTAGAAAACAAGGTAAGAGAAACATGAGAGTCTTCCACAATTACAGGAGTTGTAGAAAAACATACATGCTTTTGATCATCAAGGCTGGGGATCACAGCTGCACAGATTTATCAGATGAGCTCCACACAAATTAGGGATAGCATTCAAAGGAAACCTGGACAGAATTGATCTAGAAAGCAGACATCAATTAACTGAAAGACTATCAGCACACAAACCTGATGAGATTTAGGAGGACAAACTCCAACAAAGACCTGAAGCAATCCAAACACTGAAGCAAAGCCTATGGAATTTTGTCTTTGAAAGCCATCACTTCCCTAAAAGATGAAGAAATACTCATGAACTGAGGACTAAAGGTCAGAGTCAAACAACAAAGGTCTGGAGCCTGAAATCAAGACCAAAGAGATCTAGGAGGGATGAAGCAATGGATTACCATCAACACTGTGGGAACAGCAGTTGTCTCAGGGTAGACTTCAATGCTTTCCCATTGACCATGGTTTAGCGGCATGCCCAGGCATCAAGGAGCACCATGTGTCTCTTGGATTTGTTGTTCCTATCTTGTATCAAAGATGCCTGTTTCATAAACAGAGCTATCAGGGTTTTAGTGCAGGATTGCTGCCATTCTATTCAAACAGTTTCTTATGCAAATCAGAGATAAAAATCTGCTACTGTCTAAATACTGGCTGCTTGAAGGACATTTTCTTGATCTTAGAGAAACTCGTCGTCAATATTAATGGCAGTACAGCTACTGCACAGCAAACCTTAAACATGAAGCAATTGTTCTATGACCTTAAGTCAATTTACCTGCTCAGAAGAATAAATGCCCAATGAGACAGAATTCTCAATTTTTTGAGGAAGCAGTTTATAACTATTTTTCAGTTTCACCATCTGTTTGTGTCTCACCTCAGTCAGCTGTTTTGTTGAAGCTGGTTCTTTGGAATGCAGAGAATGGAAATCCCTAGTGCAGAGATCACAGACTGACTGCTTGCAAGGCCACGTCCACTTGCCAGCTCCTACACCGCTGCTCAGCTTTGATTACAAGTCCAAGTTACTCCACTACATTAACTTTTGCTTACATGATAAGAAGCTGAACTAGTCCAAACAGAGGACATCTGATGCCAGCTGAGGACTCCACTGACATCATGCTTGGTAAACAAGAGGAGGAAGGCCATATGTCAGTGAAACAAAACTGCTGAACAAGAACAGAGAGGAGATGGGCAGACATGTTCACTAGCTTTTGGGGTTTCTTAATTTGATACCAACATGGAAAGGTTGCAAGCTTTACTGTCCTTGCTGCTACTGCTGTCTTCAGCTGGAAGCTGAACCTCTTGTCTTCTCTGGGCTTCTGGTGTCAGGGAGCAGTGAAGTCCGGTTGCTCCCTATGAGAAGGGAGGCAAGGGAGATCCCATGGCTGGCAGGGCAGGGGACTTGCTAGCCAGGGCAAGTCCTACAGCACATGAGCAAGTTGAGCAGGGCAGGCCCAGAGATCATGGCCAGGTTCAACCAGGAGCCCAGATCAGCAGGCAGGTCCATGGTGACAAGGCAGGTCTGAGGTCAAGCCAGGAAGTGTCAGTCCACTTCTGGGCCTGGATCTATGGGGTCCATAAGCAGGCACAGACATGGCTATGGATGAGGTGGGGGATCAGTAACTCCCACAGCATCACTCAGGAGTGAAGGCTCAGAGCTGAACTGAGGTGAGACTCCTGGGCCCATGAGCAGGGACTCTGGGTGGAGGTTCCAGATGAGGCTGCTCAAAGCAATTAAGACTTATCAGTGCACCCGGGGCCCTGACACCTGGATACAGTGCACCACCACAGAAATGGGAACACAGCAGTACAGAGACTTATCAGACTGAGGAATCAATTAGAGGAGAATTTGCTGCATCTATACAGACCACTTCACTCACCGTTAGACCCCCTCAAGTACATAAACATGACAGTATTTCCGCTTAGAGACCTCTTGGTTGGCTAGGAGTTTCAGCCCTAAAGCTTTTCTTCACCTCAGTCTTGGTGGTCCTTGCTCTACTCCTTGCACATCACCTTGTGCCATCTGAGTTTTTCCCAGGTAGCAAATCCTGGGCCCCAAGCAGGCATGAGTATGAACAGGTGCTGGAAGTAAAAGTGATACCCTCTCTCTCCCCACTTTCCTACAAGCCTTCGCTTGGCTTCCTCCCTTCCCAGCCCCAATTTCTTCCCTTTCCAGAGGTACAGGAATCTTCACAAGTTCTCGCTGAAATAACTTTGCAGAGCTGAGCACTTCTCTTTCTGTACAGTTCCCAAGACAATAAAACAACAAAGCAGACAATAAAACAACAAAGCACATTTACTCCACCTGATGGCTGAACTCAGATCAGCATGCTCCCAGCCTGGGACTGGTGAGAACACTAAAAGCATTTTCACTCCAATTATCTACTAGAAACAGCCTGGCACAGACCCAAACCGCTATAGTTTGGAAGCGAAAAGCATTTTTGAGTACTCCATCCTGTGAGGGACTTGCACATAGCCACTGCACTTCTCAAAAAGGGGAACAGAGTAAAATTGCTTTTAAAAAGCACAATTTTACACTTGAAAAGGAGCATCTTGGAAAGTCTGTGCCAGCACACATTCACTACATGAAGACAATAATAGCAAGACTGTCTTCTCCCTACCAGCAAATTTTCTAAACCAACCAAGAAGAAAAGCTGTCTTCTTTCCTTGATATGTCTGTCTTGTTCCTGAGAAGAAACAGACGCGATCAGCGGAGAAAGCTGCTCCAGCATGTCTTCACTAACAACCACTTCCTCCCATCAAGAAGGCAACTTATTGCCATTTTTAAAAGACTACCAAGCATAAAAATGCTTTGCACCCTAGGGGTTAATATCAACTCTCACTAACACTTCACATTTCAAATGCTCATGCTTTGCTGCACTTTTATAGAAAAGGATTTTCAGTCATTCTGTTTCTGTGAGATTGAACATTTAAGAACATAGGGCTAGCAGAGAATGTTAGATGACAGTCTGGTCCCCAACACCGCAGTCCATCACACACAGATGCTCACTGCAGAAGGGCCCAGAGACCTGCTCTCTCCCGTGTACACCACAAGCCAATGTCGCACTAACAACACTACTGAACACAAAGCAAGAGCTATATTTGGAACATGCAATGGGACACACGGAGGATATATCAAAGCCACCATAGATGTTCTTTGTCCCATTAGAAATCCGCACATTAACAAAGTCTAACGCCTGGATGATCTCAGGAAAGGTTATTTTTTATCACCAGGAGCAGAGACTACAACTCTCACCAGCCTCTGTTAGGATATTGCTTCCCAACTCCAAGCCCGGTAAACACTTGAAAACAACTTCATATGAAAAAGAAAAAAAAAAAAAAAAAAGAAAATCTGTAAGTTGCCTTCATCAGGTATTACCACTAGCAGCATCAGCACATTCTGCATTTATTTGAGCTTTAGCTGTTGCCAGTCTCCAGAGTACCAGGAGAAGACATACCAGTGAGGAAGAATCCTGTACATATCAGGTGGAAGCAGAAGCAGCAAACTAATCCGGGATAAATATAGTGCAAACAACAAACCAGTTTCTAAACCTCTTTGCATATGCAATCAAGTTTACACCAAGGACTTCAGCTTTTCTGATTTTCAAATTTGTTTATTCTCTCTTAAAATCCCTTAAAAACTTCTCAAGTTCCACCTAAATACAATGAAACATTTCAAATACACAGACTAAGTAACCTGGGGTACTGCATCCATGTGCATCATCTAACCTAAATGAAACAGAGCAGCCAGAAATAATAGAAAAAAGCACAGAAGCACAGCCAAACAGAAGAACAGACTACTTTGTTAAAGCTCCTATCCCAGACAGCTGTATTTTACCAGACTTGGAAAGCAGCACAAGTTGTACATGTGCACACATATCGCTCCGGTTCTCGTGTATCTACAATAGCCAGCAGATCTTCACCTGGGAAACAAAACACGATACACAATGTTCCTAAGTGTCACTGCAAACATGCTGTTATTAAAACGTTACCTCTACAGCAACAGAGCTGCTGACTTAAGAACTTCCACAGCAGATCAATGATCCATTTAGTTCTCTGTGTAGATTTAAAGCAGCAGTTCCCAGCTCATATGACAACAGTCTTAACATGTGGGGCACTACGAGTCCATACTGCTACCCTCCACTTAGAGGGAAACTGATCTGCAAATCCATTGGGAGAGACGCAGAGGCAGTGCTGTGAGCTGAGCTACTTCCATGCATTCCTCCAAGTCTCAGTACTGCAAGGGCAGGGAGACAGAGTCTAATCCATCTTGCAGGGTCCTTCTCTATCCTAGAGGTGATGGCAGGAGACGTTCAGTCATGGTGTGAAGGGAAGCACCGCTGGAGAAGGTGATATGGGTAGATGCTATCTTCCAGAGGAATATCCCACACTCTTAGTGCCTACCTGCTTCTGAACTTGCTATGGCAGCACAGACTGAAAATGGAGAAGATCCAAGAAAAACTGCAGCACTCTTCAAGTAAAGAGCAGCAGAATCCTTGAAACACCTAACTGATGCACCCATTTTTCCTGGACAATATGAAATACTGGACAGGCAGACAACTTTTCACACTCCAAAATAAAAACCCTTCAATACAGCAGTGTGGCATTCATGTTATTTCAATATTTGGCGTAGTAAGCAAAGGAATAAGTAATAGATGTGCTTTAAATGACCAATTGTGTTAAAAACAGAGAAGTCACAAAAAGCTTGTTATTTACTTAATGTTTTCAGTTTTCTGCATGAAATCCTACTTCTCAGAATTCTATGTTCTATAATATATCACACGTTTTAAATATCATACGTTTTAAAATAGTAGTAAAAAACCCCAAACAAACAAAGAAAAAAGGAGTCCTTTGTTTTGAGTATAGCAGTAGGGAGAAAACACACTATTACCTGAAATTTTTTTCTTTTTTTTTTAAAATCCAGAAGCTCTAACACATAATGGTTTACAGAGAGTCTGTTTTCCTACACTTGAAAAAAGGAAACAAAAAAAAAAAAAAAAAAAATCACAAAATGTAATGCAGTCCAAAACACGAATTGCAGAAGAAAGCAAGTTCTCTTTTGGACACTCTCTGAACACATCGGGAGAGATCAGAATTTCATTTTCTTTTAAAGCAGAGATGGTTTACAAGCAACTATGTCAGAGTGAACTTAGATGAGAAGGTACCGACTACAAGCCTTACCTTCAGCTACGTGTGCTGTGTTCTCTCCCTCCCAGAAGCCTAAAAACTTGCCCCAAAGAACCAATGTTTCACCTCACAAGGAAATCAAGTGAGTTGTTTCTCTTCTTACATAACAAACAACTTCAGTAACAAACTTCCCACTGACAGGATGACAGCAGTGAATCACCAGGACATTTTCATGAGGAAGAGGGATGGCTCCAGACCAACGTTAGACAGCTGAGTTGTCAAGACAGCTGAGATGTCAGATACCTTTTCCCCTTTACATCTTGGACCGTAGTCAAAGAGCAGTGCCTACTACATCTACGAAACACTGCCCTCACCCTGAAATGCACCATCCAGCCAACTGTGCACACAAAACAGCACACCCAGCTTAGCTCCTAGAGCACAAGATACAATTTATATCGATTTTAGTGCTGCAGGGCCAAAGCCTGCATCCTCCCTTGCACGAGGAAGGGGGGTGTGAGACTAATAGATGACCTAACTTTTTTCCACAACAGATGGCCAACCCTGACAGTTGCTGGCCAAATGCCAGCGGGTGCACAAATGCTCCAGTGCTTAGAGCATGATGCAAATTGCTCACACTGTCAAGGTCTCGGCTGCAAAAAAAAAAAAAGCAGCAGCAGGCAGAGGAGGAGAGATGAGCCTTGCAACAACAGACAACTTTGAAGCACTCAAATGCCCAATGCAGAAGAAAAAATACCACGAGCCCCAAAAGCATCATCTTTGTTCTTGGCCCCCAGAGTCAGCTAAGAGCTGGAAAGAGAAGCTATGTAAGCTTTGGATGCATTCTGGTTAAGTCCTTCCTTTGGGGATTTGTTTGCTTGTTTGGGGGTTTTTTTGTTTGGATTCAAGTAAAATAAAATTTAAAAAAAAAAAATCACACACAATTTTACTTGATATGGGTTTGCTCCAGTTAGCTCTTTTCCACATTCTGCACTTTTCAACCACAAATAATTGCCAGAAAGGCAGTTCTTCTTATAACACCAAGTTACTTATATACTCTGCTAATGATAATGTTCAGGAGAACTGAGCATTAATGCTTCACTAACTGAACTGCACGCTTCTAACCAGGTTTAAGTGCATCTACCACAAAACAGCTCTAACAACACACTTGACCTCTTCTCGAGCCAAATTTGTCTAGATACAAAGAAGTGAATGTTCCCTACTCAGGAACAAAATGTCTGACTGCACAATCCTGAAATAGTATTAATAGTTTCTTAAACTGCTGCTAGTCTAAACTTTCCAGCACTCTGAGACCATCAAATCTTCCTTATTTATTCTGATCTTGTTAGAAAGAAGCCAAACAAGAAATGTACACCAGTGATTTAATTTGCACTGAACTATTTGGGCTGAACGGTGAACAAGCACAACTTGATTACAAAACTCCAGCTGCTCCCAAACACTTTCTCTCCACTGTCAGCACCCTGAGTAAGTTATTGAAATGCACTCACCAAAAGGTAATTCGAATCTTGTGTCCAGCAAAATTTTATGAGGAGTTGGGTTTTTGGTCCCACAGATTTCATCATGTTTCATTACAACTTCTGCCTCCAGCGTAGACCACTCCCCAGGACCTTCCTGTGAATCACAAGCCACAGGTGAAGCTTCAAGTCTGGCAGGTCCTTATGCAGCGACTCTCACACATCTGCTAAGATAAAAGACTCCAGGAAGAGCCTTACAGTATTATCAAGACCTGGTACCTGATTTTAACATCAAATTACATTCATTCAGCACATGCTGGCAGCTTTTCTTCCAAATCTCAAAGGCTTTTACCAAGACAAGCAGCAAACACCTCCTAGTAGAACTACTGCCTTCTCAGTGGAACTGCAAAGGTAAGTCCTCAAAGGCAGACACCAAGGAGTGTCTGGACAGCCAGAGGAACTGAGCACCAGCTAGACCTTATGGCCACATTGCTGGGCATACCCACCATTTTCCTTTCATGGAAAATATAAGCTCTCTCTCCCTGTTCAAATTCAATAATCTTTTAAATAATTGCCCTGCAACTGGAGGTAAAGAAACAAACACGTCCTGCTTACCTGCAAGAACCGCCAAATTCAGTAGTTAGGGCAATTACAGACATTGGCACATCCCATTTCCTACTTTTTTCAATTCATATTAGCACCACTAGAGACCCTTTAACACTGCAACCAGAAACATGATGTAGACATGCTCTGGGCCTACCTTAAAGGTCAGGTTGTCTGTTATCAGGGCACCCTCTGTCTTTAGCAGGAACTTACAGAAATTTGAGCATCAGACTAAGGAGTTAGTCCTTAAGACTTCAGACACATGTCAACTATATGCCTTCCCTAACAGATTAAGCCCTGTTTTCTGAGTCCATGTGAGTGAAACGAGACCAGAGATACCTACTTAAGCTCAGTTTTGGTCTCACTGTTGGCAGCATCCTTAAAAAAAAAAAAACAAAACAAATACAACAAAACCAACCAAACAAAAAAAACCACCACCACAAACAAAAAAAAAATAACCAAAAACCCCAATGTGATGCTGACAGACCTCTTCCCCCACCCAACCTTCTTGGCTTCGCAAGTGGAAGTTTTGCTGAGGAGCACAGCCCTGGGCTGCACCAGGCTAGATTTGTAACACATTAACTATCAACTCTGGAGCTGTCAAAATAAAGCTTTTGTGTCAGCTTAACCTCATCAGATTGGTGAATGGCCTTCAGAGCAATCCACACGGTCCCAACCAGGGTGTCCCAGATCAGTCCTTTGTTCCATACTTCAACAATTAGGCCCAGGTCCAGCCGACTGATCTCACTGCAAGAAAAGAAAAGGTGGCACAGGTGAGGAAAAAGCAGAATACAATCTAATTCTGTTTTAGGTTCTGCATTACTACCATGACTGTACCAGTGAACTCTTTCCACACAGCTGTGTCAAGCTACAAAGAGCTTCTGGAAGTGTGTGGTTGAGGTGGCTTATACTCACAGGGAACACTGGTTTATAATGACTGATTTCTCACAGTTTAACACTAACTACACAAAGATTGCAAACTAAAACCCTGAACTATCTCATGCATGGACTGACGATTGGGAACTCATCTCAGCAGCTCTATACATAGGAGGAGGAAGCATATCTTGGGCCAAAACCTAGAGGTGAGCTGTTCTTTGTCATCAGGCACCCCATTTCTAACGAAGTGGGTGTCTCCGTCCCTTGGCAGCACGCAACACAAGCGTACCCTGGCAGGTCCAAACATGCCCATACTTATCTGTGAGTGGAGCTGCTGCACGCCAAAAGTAACAGTCCCAAACCCAGCATAGCTGCATCAGCAGCACTACCTATTGCTCAGGGTGCATTGCACCACTTCTGCTCCAGCACTAGCTTCTTCCTCTGCATGACACTGCAATGCTTTGAGAGCCATGCGAATCTCTGGCAGCAAGGAGCAATATAGCCACATGACCACCAAGTGCCAAGTTCTTGGAAATACTTATCTGAAGGTTTTCATTAACATCTTCACTCTCAGTAAGGAAAGGATGCATCCCAAATTCACTTCTTCCCAATGCTTCATAGCATTTACGCCTCCCTATTCCATGCTGGTTTATAACATGCCTACTTAAGAACAGTATAACACATGCACAGCCTGAATGCTGGTAAAAACAATGAGGTAGAGAAGAATCCTGAGCTGTCTGTTGATACACAACTGTCTCACACTTATCATGAAGAAAGGCTATTGGTTTTACTTCTTTGAGCTCCAGACTTCCCCCTAGTGCAACTGCTAATCCCCAGAAGTAGGTATCTTGGACACGCAGTGCTGCTGCCCGCTGTCCTTCTGTCCAAATGTATCCACATTAGGTTTATCAAGGCAATTTAAAAGCACGTTAGTCGCTAATTTCTATAGACTGCCATCATGGCCAAAAAAAAGAACAGCTGCAAATCCCAGCATCTATTTGAGCTTTGCCCCAGAGACTTCTTACAACTTTAAAAGAGAATATTGTATCTACAATAGTTCAAGACAAACCCTACAGCTACAGCAAAGATTAAGATCTATTACACATTAAGATCTATTTTAAACCCAAGCGCTTCTGTTCTTGTTTAAGGACACGGGAATTGAAGACAGGAGTGTCCAGTACTTGGGTGACTCAGTCTACATAATTCAAAATCAAGCTATTGCACAGGTTTATTATGAGTTTACTGCTAGCATCCTGAACTTGAGTCTTCAGCTCCCTCTATTTGGATATGGCTACTCAATATGGCCACGCTAACAACTAGCCACCTGCACCATCACTGCTCTGCTCTCCCACTGCTTGCCTCTTAGAAGATGATACTTACCTGATTGCACAAACTTGCAATAACAACAAACAGAGGAAGGGAAGGGAAGGAAGAAATACTGTATTTTCAGGCACACTGTAAAACCACATTCTTTGCTTCAACATACATTGACAAAGCAAGACATTGATCATAAGACACTCATCAGGCTTCTGTACTGAACTCCACAGCACAAGTCACCAGATAAGAATAAAAAATAAAAGATTTTAAGTACAGTGGCTTTGATTGCCTTTGTGTCTCCCTTTCTCCACCTTCTGGTTAGATGCAGAATAGCTTCAAAGAACGAAAGAGCTGAGACTGGAATTTAGTGTCCCTCCCTTTCCATACACACATAGAATTTAAATAAAAGACATTTCTAACAACTTCAACACCGATTTAATGGTCATGTTCTAAACATCAAGTTGCACTTTCACTCAAGAGGTGCTTGCTGCAAATATGCAGTCCTTCTAAAGCTGCTTCAAAATTAGAAGATCTCCCCAAAGAAGACATTAAAGTGCTTTACTGGTCTGGTAAATAAGCAAATCTCAAACATCCCCAGAGCCCCGAAACCTGAAGTGTTAATGTCTCCCAAGGAGTTTGGAAGCAAAAACAACAAACACAGCTAGAAAGTGTTTTCTTGGTTGCAGTCTATTCTTCTACTATGCCTCATAAAAAAGGTAAACACAACACAGACAGTAAAAGCATCCTTCCCTCAGGGAAAAATTACTGTCTTCAAAAGCCTTTTCCAACTTCAGAAAGAAAAAGAGCAAACCAGTGAACCGAAGATCAGTGTTATTTCTCCTGGGACAACTTAATGTACACAGGATCATGCAAAACACATTCCCTGCCACATGTAATATTTTTTGTCATAAAGAAACACGGTAACAACTGTGCTGTTGCTTGGCTAACGCAGGGACAATAATGGTGAGGTAGTTCAGCTAATATTCTGCTTTCATATCCCCTAGCAACTAATTACAGAGCAGCACAGTGACCTTACAGCATGCTAGCTAAGCTCCCAGCTGATATCGGAGAGCAGTTCCAGGAGCTGTTTGAGGGCAAGGAGGAGGAGCAACTGTGAGGGCAGTCAACCAAACACAAAGAAGTGCCATTCTTAAATCACTGGTGAGCAGCCTCCTCTGTAGCTGGCCATGTTTAAAGCTAGTTCCTGCCCACACGTAGTACACAAATCACAGGAAGAATGAATTAGTAGTTTGGGTATGGGCATGTGATTTGGCAGACAGGTACAATTCCCTGCCCCAACCTTACCCCAGTTCTATGTGGTTTATGTCAGTGACAGCCTCAGCTTCTGTCTGACCAGGAACCACAGAGCTGTGAAGCTGGTAGTTCAGGAGCACACATGTTTCAGCAGATGTGAAAGGATAGGCTCCAGACTCCGTACAGAAGCACACACCTCATGTGCTGCTCCAAAAGCAGAGTGTCACAAAACAAGGGAGATGGGAGCACAGCTATGATGGCAACACTGTACTGACCCAAGTGAACTCAACCAGAGGCAAAAGCGTCCCACTTTTGGCAGAGGAGAACCAACTGCTGCTGGATTGGGAAACATACTCACAAAATCCCATGTGGGTCTCTTGCTACGGATACTATACAAACACCTCAGACCCAGGCAAAACCAGCAGCACTAGCTTTGACTCCACAAGATGAGCACCACATCATTTCCCCCCTCAACAGCAGTGTCCAAGCCAAGTTCAGAGACAAGCACTTGGGAGTCCAGGATTTAGTAAATTTAGTTCACTTTGTCTTACAAAGCTATAGAAACAGAAGCAGATGCAATGTATCAATGAGTCATTCATCCACCAGTAAGAAAACCACCATTCTAAAAGATACTGGGAAATCCCTGGCTACATGTCAGGACTATGAGGACCAGAGCAAACCAGAGGTGCCAACTGCACCAGAAACCCTGGGAGAGCTGGAACTGGTTCTGTTGCTTGTGGCAGGGACTGGCAGCCCCTCAAGCTGCAGCAGGGGAGCTGGAAAACACATTCATTGGCACCAGGCCAATGGCAGAAAACATCAACCCACAAGAGCAGCTCCCACACTGAGCTAACCAGGATCACCATGTCGAGGCCCTCAGTGCACTAACAACAGCCCTTAATTGCTCTGACCAGCCTCACCAGCTGCCTCCACCCACACCCTCTTCCTATGGCCCAGGAGCTCCATTTAAGCTCAGCTACGGGCCTTCAGTCCTTGCCTAAGCTATGTTGTAGGGGTGTGTGGTGGGTTGACCCTGGCTGGACGCCAGGTGCCCATCAAGCCACTCTATCACTCCCCCTCCTCGGCTGGACAGGGGAGAGAAAATATAACGAAAGGCTCGTAGGTCAAGAGAAGGACAGGGAGATCACTCAGCAATTACCATCACGGGCAAAACATTCTCAAGTTGGGGAAAAAAAATTAAATTAATTTATTACCAATCAAATCAGAGCAGGATAATGAGAAATAAAACTTAAATCTTAAAATACCTTCCCCCCACCCCTCCCTTCTTCCCAGGCTTAACTTCACTCCCAATTTTCTCTACTGGCTGCAGTAGCACAGTAGGTTTTTTCCCCTTCTTAAATATGTTATCCCAGAGGCACTACCACCAGTGCTGATGGGCTTGGCCTTTGCCCGCGGTGGGTCTGTCCTGGAGCCAGCTGAAATTGGCTCTATCAGACATAGGCGAAGCTTCTAGCAGCTTCTCACCGAAGCCACCGCTGTAGCCCTCCTGCTACCAAAACCTTGGCAGCCAAACCCAATACAGTGTGCTTGTCCCCAGCTTAGGCGCAGCTGTGCCATGCCTGGCCATGGACCACATCAATCCAGACCCAACCCACAGACTGACTTCCCAGCTCAACCTCAGACTTGCCTCGTCACCACAGACCTGACTGGCAATTGCTGGACTATGTCTGACCCTGATTATCGTTTCCCTGAGCCTGACTTGCTAACTTGCACTCCCACCTTGACCTTGGACCTGCCTCGTTACTACAAACTTGTCTGATGACCTGATTTCTCAGCAGACATGGCCTGATCCTTAGGCCTGTCGCGCTTGCACTGCTCAGGTACTGTGGGATGGGCCCTGGCTGGAGCGGACCCTGCCCTACCAGCCATCCTACCACACTCTGCTTCTGGCTCCCTGTCCCTGCAGGAGCAGCTGGCCCTCGCTGCACCCTGACACACAGGTCTAAGAACAGAAATCCAGGCAACTTGGTACTGTTAAAGGACTCAGGCTACTCCAGCCAGTCTGTGGCACTAGCAGAGACACTCTTCCAACACAGCACAGGTCAGCGTGTACAACAGAAAAGCAAATGATTTAGGTTGCATTTTACCTACCTAAGTACTCCAACTTACAAAACACAATAGCAGCTCCATACAAATGTCAGTGCTGTGGAAGGACTCAACCACAAGCACCTCATCGCTGCGCAACACTGTACTTACAACATGAAGTCCTGTTCCCAGCAGGGTTGGTCACCACGCACGGCTACTGTCGTGCTCTTCACATTTTGCACTTTGAGGGTCACATACGTATTGAATTTATCTGGGGAACAAGAGGCAAAAAGTTATCTCCTTCAGTATACCCTTTTATCACATAAGCACAACATTTCAAGGTTTTCAGTCCAGACATTGCATCCCAGGGGGACCCAAAATGAAAAGCCC
This sequence comes from Fulmarus glacialis, assembly GCF_000690835.1. Classification (NCBI taxonomy): domain Eukaryota; kingdom Metazoa; phylum Chordata; class Aves; order Procellariiformes; family Procellariidae; genus Fulmarus; species Fulmarus glacialis. The sequence goes on along the minus strand of NW_009223892.1, from coordinate 2,279 downwards.
ATATGGGAAGACATCACTGGGTTAAGCAGCCAAATGTTCAAGATGTTTTTCACCTGCCATCAAATTTTCAATCACAGTTTTTTAGAAATTCACGCACAAACAAAAACAGGCAACTAAGCACTTGCAGTAAGTCAGAGAGTGTAAAATCCCGAAGAACACAGACACTTTTCATGTAACATTCTGCTTACTGAAATGCCAATGAGAGGAAGAAGAAACAGTCTGAAGGAACAGGGCCCATCATGCAGACGATGCAGAGCGAAAAACAAACTTGCAGAACATACAAGCAAGAAGCAGTTGGGCTGGTCATATCACGTCCTCCCTTCTGACCCAACTGCTCTCCTAGTTCCAACGTGGTTTTCCGCCCATGAGTCCACAAAGAACTTTACAGACCAGTCACATCCTCAAGCTTTATACTAACTCAGGCTGCCTGGACTCTCGGAGTAGCTTTTGTCACTCGTAAGGAGAACATGGAGGAGCAGAGAGGAGGTAGATAAAAACTGGAGGGAGCAGCACGAGCAGGAGTGAGAGAGCAGGTGTCACCATTGCTGCAAACAAGTAGAAGAGCATAGCTTACCTGGTGGTCCTTGGAGTTTAGCTTTTTTTACTGCAAAGAGAAAAAAGGGGAAAAAAAAAAAGAGGCTGTTAGTGATTTTGTCCTGCTACAGTTTCATTGGAGTCAGAGTGTCACAGGCCATCGCATTAATTGGACAATGTCCCCCAGTAGAAGTCTGGTAGCTGGAAATCCTCACTCCTTTAACAGTTAACAGATGTGGAGGCAAAACCTCTGCTGTACCCCATCTCACTTCTCTAAATCGATGCATTTAAAAAATAATCATAGGATTAATGTTTGGAAAGCAATGTGATATGGCTAATGCAAAGCAATTTCAAAACCAGTGCTTTGCAATGAGAAATTATTGCTGCTCAGCAAGACGTCATTTCATACCACCTCACTTACAAAGTTACAGACACTCTAGAAGAAATAAACATTTCTTTAAAAACAAAGAATCTTTCCTCAACAGCGCAGAGCAGACTTTCAACCACAACTTGAAAATAGTCAAGCCGGAATAGTAGCTCTATAGTAGGACATCCGCAAATCAAATTAACCCGCTATGCCAAACAAGCAGCAGTCTAAATTCAAATGTCACTTTTCTGAGCTCTCCTCCGTTAATTTAATTCCAGGACAGTATTTATCAAAAACAGTGGTTAGAACATAAAACAGCACTGGCTCTTATCTCACTGGATGGAGAAGGTCCATGTCTACCTAGGGGAGATTTTGTTTACATTTCTCTTTTGCAAGCTCATATCCTCACTGGTATTGCTAAGTGTAAGCACTAAGAGAAGACCTCTAGGCTCCAGCTAGTTTTCCCAGTGGAAATCTAACACTAAGAAGAAAACATATTTAACAAGCTAGGAAGCAAGATACACCTGAGAGAAAAAAGATTTAAAAACTGGTGTAGTGAAGTTTCCTCCAGAAAACGGAGCACCCAACACTTACTGAAGGCTCACAGAGTCTAACTTCCAAGATAAATGTTCTAGAAAGGAACATTAAAAATAAAATAAAATAATGGCCCTTACACAGTTACACGCACAGAGCTGCAATGGAGTGTGACGCTGGAGAACACCTTTGGTATTTGAGAAATTCTTCTTTGCAAGCATTTACAGTCCATGTAGGTATTTGCATGAAGGAAATGTTATACCAGGTACAGTATGAGCCAGAGGCGTCTCAAACAGAAGCTACAAGAGCTGTAGCTTTTACCTAAACTGCCAAGGCCCAAGAGCCTTTAGGTCCAAAATAAACGGGTTCATTTTTTCCCAGGTTCAGGGCCTGAAGCATTCCTGATGCTAAACCTAATGGTGCAAGCAAAACATACAATGGTGCG
>NW_009223892.1:0-369 GCF_000690835.1 Fulmarus glacialis | reverse complement strand
CAGATTCCTTTTTAATCTCCAAATCAGTCACTCTGTTTAACCACTGAGAAACAGGCAGGGCAATCTACCCACTTTCTAGGTGCCTTTGGATACCACACAAAAGCAGACATTTCATGAAATACTGCCCTGCAGTGGGCAGACACCAGCTATCTCTGATCCTCCCCTCTCCCCAGCCGGCTTTGCAAGAGGCAGGAGACAAAGAAACAAGTGTGTGTGCTTGAGGGAAGGAAAAAAGGAGAAAGAGGGCAGGGGACACACAGTAAGTTTCAGCTGGTCTCCCTCTCTGTTTGTAACAAGTTCCACTGCCGTTAGCAGGGAAGCGAAGGCAACCACAGTGTCGTCGCCATCATTTACCAGCAGTTCTGGTTA
>NW_009223891.1:37046-37274 GCF_000690835.1 Fulmarus glacialis | reverse complement strand
GGGAGCGAGCCCCGGCCTGCCGCGCGCTGGCTGGCGGGTGGCACGGAGGGCAGGGGCCCAGCCACAGCCCGTACGAACTGCCGTGGCATTGCCGGACAGGACAGAGAGGAAACCTCTGCTAAGTCTTGAGAAAACTTTCATGCGTTTATGTCCCGGGTGAATTTGGTTCTTAGTGCTGCCCAACAGAGAGGGAAGCTGCTTTTTTTTTTTTTGTTCGTTTTTTAGTCC
>NW_009223891.1:36538-36889 GCF_000690835.1 Fulmarus glacialis | reverse complement strand
TACAAATTTATCCTTTTATTCTAATTGCTGTGGGTATTCCGCTTCACAATGTAATTCAACCAAGCAAATCAAGAAGAAAGATGAAAAGGATAAAAGTTTCTTCCCGTTGCATTTAATTGGGAGTTTCCCCACAACCTGTGTGGCAGTAATAGGCTTAGAGTCTTATTTGTACAGTAATGCTTGATTTACTTGTTTCTCCCCTTCTTCCTTTCTCTTCCCATGGTGGCACATTATTGTTTCAAACCGCTGGTCTTTGCTGTGGTCTCTTGTTTCCCACAACTTGCATTGCTGGGATGTTTACTTCCTGGATTTAATTCTAATTTAGCTACTACACTACTCCTTAAATAAATC
>NW_009223891.1:30038-36523 GCF_000690835.1 Fulmarus glacialis | reverse complement strand
ACCCTATACACCAATGTTTACACTAATTTAAATAGGCAGGATATTAGATTAAAGTTAATTGAGGGAGTCAACATACTAATCCAGTTTCTACAGGTTTACACCCCTGAAGAAAATATTAAGAGCAGCCCTATAAATTGCTCTTTCTCATAGTCAGGGTGAGGGAGAATACGTTTGGAGGGTGGCCCACTATTAGGTTTTGGAAACCCAAGTCATTTGTATCATATGTTTCTCAAATTGTCAAACATAATGTAAGACAACATATGCAGCTATGCGGAATTCTCTCGCTTTCCCCTTTCAAGGCTGACAGCTCAGGAAAGCCCTCTGAACGTAGCTGGAGAAACTACAGGTTTCCACGAGAGCAAATGGCGACATATTATCAAAGTGTAACAATCCATATAGTATCTCCAAACAGTACAACTAAAATGAAAAAAACCACACCAAAACCCAACAACTTGAATTACATGGTTTGGATGTTATGGTTTTCTAAAGAGGCAAAACTGAATTTTTAAAACAGCTAATCTAGCAATCCAACTTCCAGCTCACAAGTTATTACACCAATAACCGTTGGTGCAAATTTTCACCTGTAATTATGTGCAAGTATAATCTAAAGCATATACAAGCATCTAAAAGCCATCTATGACATGCCAAATGACATCTATGTGATAAAAACATCATCAGATTTAATACAGACCAAAACAACCACAACATCACCCCAATATTTAAAAAATTCTGTTCAATAGCCTTTTTTTTTTACTAAAGATAAGTTTATCCATCTTCTGTGTCTGCTGCAAGTTCTACTTATTTTCTTGTATTGTGAGGGAATGGAAGGCTGTGATGGGAACATTTTGCTGGTTGTTTTTTTTTGTGACTTAACATTGGCACCGAGATAGCAACTTCAAGTAATAATTTCAATGTGTGCTGTAATGCACAAGCATATAAGAAAATGGCTTATGAGTGTTACTGCAGCTGTGTATTTCGTTTCTGTCTTTAAAAGAGTTACAAATATGTCTAGCAATGGAGAGGATGCAGAGCTACATATAAAATAAATGTAGTTAATTCTACTCTACAATCAATACCTATGAAATGTCTCCTTTTGAAAAATCAAAATCCACTTTTGACTACGACAGTCTGGAGTTCCCGGAGCTGAAAGCCACAGAGAGTCACATCCCTCTCCTTTTAAACTGCAAATGCCTACCTTTCTTTCGTGTCCCCTTGTAACGAGTTGGGTGCTGACTTCCACCAATTAATAACGTGACCCAGGGTGAAAATCAGCAGCGAATGGCAGCAAATCAAATTCTGAACTCCTTCTATCAATCGCTTGTCCATAGTCCGTGCACATATTTATGTAATAAATTCACTCACTGTAGTACGCCGAATCCTGTTAAACCCTGAACGCTCTGGGGCAGAAGTTGTAGCTTTTCCCTGCCAGGTAGGTGTTTACGAGCCTGGTAGCACCAGAAGCGTTTCTGGAGCCCACAAACATAATTTAGCTGCAGTAATGTGAAATTACTGAGCCTGTCTCGTGCCGACATGTGTTACACGCAATTGTAAAAAGGAAAAAAAGTTTAACAGCTTAGCCACAAAGGAATGTTTATATCTGATTACACTAACTGCTAATTTAATGGTAGTTAATCAGTGGCATGTAATACAAGCCGAGCAGCCCAACGGATTTATTGATGAATGGCATTTAAAGTTGTTGTTAGAAAACCGGTGCAGTTGTTACATTAAACAAGCAGGCGCAGAGCCCTATCAAACAGTAGCGCGTTTGCTAAGGGCAAATTTCTGCTTCAGCTTACAGTCCTTCAAATCCTGACTCGCTCCAAATTTACACCAAAGCGTGAGCTGCAGGCCCAGTCCTGCACAGGGCAGAAGAGATCCCCTGAGGTTGATACCAGTAAGGGCCACATTGCTGGGACAGGCTCTGAGTTTCAGAGAAAAGCAGGCACCCTCCCGGAGCCTGTCTGCTGCTCCTACCTGCCTTCAGCCACTGCGACAAAAAATACCATGAGCAGCAAGTCACCAGGGCTGCAACTTGAGGCTTAAACACTGGAGTGGGATTTTTTAGTCTTCCTTTTTCAGGTGTGCCTGTGCCGCTCCACACCAGCTATAGGTGTATAAGCTGCAAGGAGCGCATTTCTTCCCCCCTGAAGTCAGCGGGGGCTGAGAAATCGATGCAGCCCCGGTGCGAATGCAGCGCTGGCAGCTGCACAACAGCTTCACGTCCCAATGTGAGCCTGCCTACGCCTGGGCCGAACAAGGCTGATTTAGAGGAGACGGAAAGAAAGATACAGCCGCCTTATCCCCCCTGGCAAGTATTGATTTGCCTGGATGCACACTCTTCACCTCCCCAAACCTACCCGTACAGCTGCCACGTACCACACAGCTTTTTTTCCTTAGCATGAAATATGAACAAAGGGAGTCTGCGAAGCAGCACTGGAAGCAGATTCCCGTGGAGTGCATCCATGCCCGAGACTAAAAAACAGAGAAAAGCTTTTTAAAGAAGCTCAGACTGAACCTTTTTACTCACGGAGGCTCCTCTGAGCGGCCGCTGCTGCCTGCTCCCCCCAGAGCGCTGCAGCATCCAGCTATCCAGCCTCAGCCTCCTGACCCTTCGGCCAGCTGAAATCATTGGGAGTTTTTACTCCTGACTTGGCTGGGATAAGGCCAGCTGCCAAGTGAGAGGCATCTGTAAAGGAGTAAAAAGTTTAAAATTATGTCAGTTATTTATTAATGGGAGACAGTTTACTGAATGCTGCCAAAATTTAAGAGCTTCTGTTTCTTTGCGAGCTTCAGTTCCTTCTTGTGCAACTGTCAGGAATGTGTCCAACATTGCCTGTTTCATGAATGATTTTCTTTTATCATTTAACTGGAAGATTTCAAAGACGGTGAGTTTTCAGGCTATTAGCAATGGCCACAAGAAGAGCAGGTAAAGAAAAAAAATACTGCATTTGGAGAGACCTGCCAAATGAGGTGCCTTGTGACCCAGTGCTATAACGATGGGGTGTTGGAGAAAGGCCCACTTGAAACATAAAACCCAGTCAAAAACCTGGATACTGTATTAAATTCACCCCGATGATATTATTGCAGGGAAAACAGAAAAACTAGCATGGCAGTAATTTCTTGTTCAGAATTAAGTGTAAGCCAACCCTTAGGGGAGGCAGTTCATTAAATCACCTCTCGGCTTGAGGGCAAGTGTGGGGACCTCAGTAGGCTTCCAGTTCCTGATGGAAATAGTAAACCATGCTAAACCAGTTGCACCCTCCTGGCGCAATTTATTTATTAATAAAATCTACTATTAACATTATAACTTATGTTTGATCCTGCGTAACACAGGTGTAGAAATGCACATCTGAAAGTAAAAAAAAACAAGGCAGGAGACACAGGGGAATTAGATTTGTCAGACATGGGAGCTTGCTGGGGATTTTCCAGATGACCCTCCCATGGTGGCAGGATTGGACACATAAAGCAGGGGCTTATTAGTAAGAAAGACTTGCAAATTCTGCATGCATCCTCACAAAACTCATTTGCTACTACCTTACGTGGTAACCCCAGTGAGGCTGGTGCAGGCAGGCACATGGGCACTCACGAAGGACCGGGAGAGGTGGGATGGGATTCCTCTGCCTTCTGCTTAGTCACTGAGAAGTCAGATATCTAATGCAAGCTACTCATCTAGGCTTCCTCTGTAATCAGTAGTCCATAGATGAGGTGGGGTGAGACACTGCTGAGATGCTTTTGCCCATTTCTGTGTCTAGTTAGAAGAATCACCCTCGGGAGATGCCTCTTCTCTTCAACAGCTGTTAAGGGCGCAGAGCTGAGTAGCTTCAGCTCGCTTAGCTGACTAGCAGTAGGTGAAATAATCCCCTTTTGGATGGGTATTGCTCAACCTTATGCCCTTTCTCATTGCACTCTTCCCTGGGGTCACAGCTGGGAAAGCACACAGGCAGCTGCGGGCCCAGAATCGAAAGAAAATCAAAATGTATTTGGAGTTAAATGTCAAATGCAAACAAAACTGCTGAGGTGTGCAAGAGAATATATAGATCTGAAGGTTTAGGCATCAAGCTTGCATTTTCCAGAAACGACGAGATATTTCTGATCTCCCGGGATCCACGCTCACCCAGCACAGGGCTAAGGTCCCCAGTAGCATCAGGACAGTCAGCACCTTTCTTGATGGGTTTGCTGGGACCAGCAAGATAAGCAAGTTAAAGACAGGCTTTCTCCCTCATCTTCCCTCCAACTGGCAGCACCCTTCCTGGGAAAGTGCAGGAGCAGGGGAGCAATGCCGTGGTGGTCAGTGGGGAGCTGGGGCCCAAGACATCCTTCATTTTGGGATGAATCCCCTAGGGAAGGATCCTGACAGCTCAGATCAGCAGGGGGTTGCTGAGAGCAGCAGGACAGAAACCTACCTTCTCCCACAGCCTTACCAGAACCCACCGATCTGTGGCCAAGAGGCTTTCCAGTCGCATTGCAAATGCTTATCCATGTCGTGAAGGAAACAAATAGCATTGCTCATCCAGGGCAGGAGACCCGAGCTTTGTACATAGCTCTGTCAGAGCAACCCATACAGTCATTTAGAAGAGAAACACTTGAATTAAATTAAACATAGGAATCTTTGCATTTGTGGAGCTGGAACCAGCTACACCATGAGCTAAGTGCACTGCAAACCTGTGTTTGCAGCTGAAATAGAGAGCGAGAAGTGCTTACAAATGGGTCTTCTGTGTCCCCTGTAGATGGAGACAAACATCAACTCGGACCGTTCACTTTCTTCTCAGCTCTTCCCCATCATTTGCCATTCACGTTGTGCTGGGCTAATTCCCCAAGCTGTATATTTTTGAACAGACCATTAAAAAGTTATGGTGCTGGTCACTTCTCAGGCAAGAGGGAATACTGCGTACATAGGAGGGTTTGTTGCTTGTTTATTTCCAGAGCCAGTTTTTTATTTCTTTTCAGCTCTGCAGATATAAAAGAGCAGCAGTGGTAGACACAGACCGTGCTGTGGAATTTGTTGCCGGTCTGGTATAAACAGCCCATCCTGTGTATTGACCTAATGTAAACAGCCAGTAGCCTATATAAACAACCAGCAGTTGAGCTCAGGCTAAATGAAGCCCCAAAGTATGTTTGAGCAGCAAGAAATCAAACGTCAATATATATATTTCCAACTTGTAAACTGTTGTTTCTCTGCTTCCCAGAAAGAATTCTCTTTTTTTGCGAATTTCTTGGAAGTTTGGCATCACACAGTTTCCCCAAAGAGTGGGGTGCTGGGGAACACTGCTGCCGTCTCACAGCCCTCCCTGCGCCCTTGGCCGAGCATCTCCCAAAATCAGGCTGCCAGGGGAAGGGGGAGCACAGCGGCAGGGGCCGAAGGAGCCTGGGGAGGGGCGGGTTCAGCCCCAACATCCCAAAGGGGATTCTGTGAGTTTCAAAACTTCCCATTGGAAAAAATTAAGTCAAACTGATTTGTCAGACAACATTTGCATATACGATTATACATATAGTTATCTTCTTTAAAAACTGGACTGTCCTGAGCAGTTGTCTCACTTCTTAGAAAACTCCTTTTTATTTGGGATAGAAGTCTATGAGAAAACAGCAGTCTTTCAAATCATGCCTTCTTTTTCCCCTTTGAGATACAGTGCTCTCTTTGAAAATCCCAGCCATTCTTAAAGAAATATATGAAATATTATTTAAAATTCTGTTCACAGATCAAGATTAATCTTTACTATAGATTTGACTACACAGCTATTTCACTGCTTTACTCGGAGGAAAATACTGAACTGAGCTGGAATTAAATGGAAAGGGAAGGGAGGGGGCGCAAAGGGCAAATGGATAGAAAATAGGGCTAAAAGGGGGACCCTTATATAGCTATACTTAGTAACGGCAGGGAAGAAAATAAATAGATGCAGTTATTTCGGGTGGCTGAGAGAAACTACAGAAAGAAAACAAGCCTTTTATCTTGAAATAATCCATCTGACTTCAGCCCACCTTGGCAGATAGCTGTTTGCTCTCCGAGGAGAAAGGAACCAGATGGTTCTCATATTTCTAATGGCTGCATATCTACATGACAAACACCATCTCGGAGGTTAGCAATAACTGCGGGAAGCTTCATTGGCATGTGGGGGGGGATGACAAATGATTAAGAGAACATGTAAAAAGAAATAGTATATTTTTTTTTCTTTTTTTTTTTTTTTTTTTTTTTTTTTTTTTTTTTTAATTCCTCCCCTAAACCAGTCTGGGATGGGAAACACCCTCCCAGCAAGGGCTGCACATCAGACACCCAGGCTGCATCTGCACCTTCATGGTGTGGGTGGAGGACTCTGGTTTGGTGTCGGTTCAGCCCTTTTCACTAACTGGTTTCATTACAAGTGTACAGAGATGGTCCAAAGACGAGCTGTCTAGTGTAACCATGCCTCTTGCAAGACTGTTGACTTTTTGCATCCATACCAAGAGTAAAAATCGGACAGAATTCAGCCTGAGGTGAACCCTGCTGGGGC